>NW_006800085.1:689437-708714 GCF_000485575.1 Poecilia formosa
ACAGTCCTTATTGTAAATTTAAGTAGTAATGGTAGTAATAGCAGCTTGGATTCTATGCTGCATCAGCAACAATCCTTTTATCATGGGGTCATGGTTCAAAGGACAGCACAGCTTATGTAAGATAGTGCTGTAAAACAAATAAATAAAAAATTCAATCAAATAATATTAAATAATATCCCACACAAGAACATCTGATTAAATACCTGTGATATATCTTATTCAAAAACTTGTCCACAACTAACTTTTAAAATAAAAAAGATGCTTTGCAAAAACTGGAAGCCATAAAATTTAGATTCTTATTAAATTCAAGACAAACGGCATTAAATATGGTCAAACCGACTTCGTTTTCTTTTAGCCAAACACAACAATGCACCTCTTTCTTGCTCCCCATTAGGAGCAGTCTGCATATTATTGGGGGCTAGGGTCATCAAATGTCACACACACAAAGACTTGCACACAGCACGACACGACCAGCTAATATAGCATGTCAGGACCACCAATGGAGTTAACTTTGTGCTGATGAAGAAAAAGCCTTTACAAAGCAGTTCATTTGATAAAAGTCCATCACATTTTGAAGGCTTGGCGAAAAGTTTTTCATTTGTAGCTGTCAATGAAAGCTTGGTTACTCAGAAACTATGGGATTTGATGTGGGGATTTTAATTTTTTTTTCCATTCCTAATTACATCTGAAGGAATAGCATAGTATTGCTATAGTATGTAATAAAGGTAAAATTATGCTTTAATTTAACCAAGTTCTAAAAGCCAATAGTATAACTGCCAGTGGTGATAAAGGGTCTAAATATATAACATTAACCTTCCGCATTGCCTCCTTTTGTACTTCGTACTTATTCTCCCCCCTACCCCGATCCCTCCACACTGCGAACACAACAGTCCCTATAGGCATCCCTGCAGAGCCTCATTAGTGTGTGTGTTGAGTTTTTCTTACTTTAAGATGTGTGGCTGTGCAACACTTCCATCAGCAGACCCCCTGTGGCTGCGCTGAGTGCTCTCCCAGCTTTAATTCTATAAAGCCGCCTGCAACTTATTATTACCACCCATTACCGTTGACCATCGTGACACTGTAATAGAACTGTTCCTCTGGCTCCTTACGCAAACAACACCTCACCTCGCCTTTTTCTATTTCCGTCCGCGTCTCATTCATCCCTCGTCTCGTGTGTCATTTCACTGCTTTTTTAATTTGAGTCATGTCTGTCATCAGTTCCCTTTTGTGTCCCCCTGCATTCTCTGTTTTAATTATCAGATCTAAGGTCTAACCTCGAAACACTATTCAAAAAGGTTTCCTTCACCTCCACCCTTTTAAGACTTCTTGTCGTCCAACATTTTCAGTCTCTGCTTTTTTTTCAGCCCTTACACGTTTTTTTTTTTTACATTTCCCTTAACTACTTTGTGTTATATATCCTGCCAATCTCTGCCATTTCTAAATCGATGTGTGTTGTTTCTTTATTTCCTGTAGCTCTAATCCGAATCCTCAAACCTACTGAAATACACCAAGACAAAAACATATAAGAACATAATGAGATCTCATGGCGGGAGCTCCACTTAAATTAAAATCAGAATATTTCTCACTAAAATGCAGCCTCTCTCATATAGGTCAAGGGTGACCGGTACCATTTATTTTTTATATTTATAGATGATGATACAGCTGATAAGGATGACAACAAGCTGCTGCCAAAGCATTTAAAGACCATTTTTGGTACTAAGGGGAAAAAAATTAATTGTTCCCGATGAGACAGAAACTTTTAACAGGAATTTGTAAATATTACAACAAACTGTCTGCCAACACAACAAGCACTACTGTAGAGCTTTATATTGACTGTAAGAGGCTATTTCATTCAAATATACAATAAGGAATGGGTGCTGTGAAAAAATGGCTTCAAAATAAAATCCCACAGATTTTAAATGGCTACACCAAAACTGTATAAAATGCAGGCTAATTGCCATGTTGGTGGTAACCTGCATCACAGTGCCGTTCCAAACACATAGCTTGATCAGACCCAGAGATTTTTAAAACAGTTTAGATTAATCAAACTGTGATTCTATTTGTTAAAGCACACATAAAATAAGTATTTTTGTTGGGGTTTTTTTGGCATTGTGACCACCTTACAATTGCACAGCCATACACTCTGCAATATCCAGAGTGGTCAAACATAGGCAGAATTGTTTTCTAGCTTCTACAGATTCCTTCTAAGAGTTTGCTTTGTCCTTTTTTAAACAAAAAGGGGAATTCTTAGCTTAAAATACTGCAGATGGTGTTTTTCCATCTCTTGCAAGCTTATCACAGCCTTACATCTCTTGAAAGTGAAAACAATAACCGGGAAGATAGATCTGGACAAAACAAAAAAAATAAAATAAAATAAAACATATTCACCCTTTTTAAGATGGTCGAAAAGCAGGTTCACTTTCTCAACAGTGACGCACAGCTGGAGGTAGTGACATTCGCCAACATTTTGTACATGTCTGCCTGGTTTGTACCGTGTGCTCAGCATATTTTATGCTTGCCTGTCCTCATCTCTGCTCAATTAAGCACACTGAATCAGTGGAGGCGCTGGATGAAACAGACCTTCATGACTAGATGTTCAGTCAAGCAAAGCACAGATTACATCAATTTAGAGTGAATTTTGCCTTTTTTTCCTGTCTTGCACGGCTAACCTGACGGGCAAAGGAGGGCGAAATGATTCACCGATTATCTCACATTGACATCAGATTGATAGCATAGATGTTGCTTAAGGAACATGGAAACACTCTAAAGAAATACACAGAAGGAAATAGACTAGCTTGGTTAGATACTTCATGAATACTGTGGAATGTGTGCATTAAATGTGACTAACCATTTGTCAAGCTTGTTAAGTAAAAGGCTGTGAACCTTGCCTTCCAGCAGTCAGAGTTGTGAGACACTGCCTCTTCATTCTGTGATAGTAAGATTAAACATTAGCTGAAGCAAATCTGTGCAAAGATTGCCTCATTAGGTGACATCGTGGCATAAGAGAACATTTTTAGAGATTTGTTTTTCAAGCATTAATCTCAATATTAGTGGTCAGATCTGATCCGAGTACAGCTTTAGTTTTTGAAACTAGTCTTAAAAGACAATCTAGGCCTCTCCCATCATCTGTCAGCCAACCGTCGTGTTTTTTCCATTCTTCTAGTGAAGGTTTAATGGCAAACCTGATGTGAACTAAGCCTACAAAGCACATTTCATCAGCCTCCTTTTGTCACCACTACATTCAGAGTCTGCCTTGTTGCAGGGCCTTTACAAACCCATCAGCCATCACCTATTGATGTTTGGATATAGAGTGAAATGGTTTGGGGATTTACTGGACTGATGGGTTACGTGGGAATCAAACTGACCACAAATATAATCTATATTGTGAGATCTATTTTTTTATGCTGTCTCAAAGAATTAAAACCTTTTTGAGACCAAACTAGTAGACAAGTTCACCACTTCCATCACCGACGTATGGCAGCAAATTGTAGAGTCTCTACTTTAAACAAAACTTTTATTCTTGAAGCCAAATAAAACTTTTCTTGCCCCAAGTTTGAGCTCACACACTTCAAATGACAGTCTGTCACTTTCTTACAGTCTGGCAGCTCTCCTTCTTTCTGGTATTCTCTCAACTTTAAGCTCATCTTATATCAGACCTCAGATTGGTATATCACATTTATTGGGAGGTTATTTGCACCATGATCCTTGAAGTGATGATTTATTAGTCTTTGTTCATCATAAAAATAAATTAAATTAAAAAAACTTCTTGATTTTTTTAAAGTTCAAAAGTTGTATAAAAATGTAAAAATATAATTTGAAGTGTAAATGAAAATGTCTAATATGAAGCTGCACTATTTCTTTTTTCCCCCTGTTTTCTTCTTAAACATGGTGAATATTTGCCACATCAAACATTGAAAAAAGAAGCCAGAGTTAAGCAAAGTTATGGTGAACAATCCACAACTGTTCAAATGGTAAAGTTTAATTTCTGGAAAGACAAAACAAAAATAAGACAGGCTATCTGGAACATGCATGAATATTTACAACTGAAGCCAGAACATCTATGATAGGCAACACAATTCAAGGAGTTACTTTCTTAGAATAAACTACATTAAGTCTAAAGCAAAAAAGAGGATAAGAAAGGGGGAAAAAAGGACACAAGAGCCTTCACATAAAGAGTAGTGAAGGATCACAATCATGAAAAGGTCATTTCTAATTTTTTTTATTATTATTTCTGCTTAGCATTCAGGTTATGGATGACAAACTTAATCCTACAGTCAAACTGGGTTATAAATCAGAGAAAGTTCATCAGTTAAAGCAGTACATGGCTAAAAATCTAATCTATTATCGTCAACGATGTGACTCTTCAATAAAACATGCTTTTATAGTCCTGTTTGTCCACTCCAATTACAACTCCTTTTGTCTATTCATTTTTTTTTTATTGTTGGTGCTTTGGTCTTGGCAAGCCTCATCTGTTAGACAACCAAGCAACTCCGTTGCATGGCAATCCATGTGCAGAGCTCAGATGGAGATGTATTTTTATAACATTGGTGATAAGATCATACCAAAGCAGGGGACGAGTTTAAAGCTGCCAGACTCTGTAAAGTAGAATTGAAGTGATAAAAAAGTTTTGGTGCCACTTTGACAACTTCTTCAGCCAAGACTGGAAGTGTGAACACGGACATTTGTTTGTGGAGGGGGAGTGGGCTACAGATGGGATACGAACACGAAAGATAAACTGCAATGGCCAACTCCAACTATGTGCCGTTTAACACACCAAAGAGGGATTATTACTCTGTTGGAGAGACGTGTTAGAAAATATAACCCCTTCAAATTGTTAGGCTTTACACGTTTTGTATTTGTCTTGGGTTACTTGAGGCATATTTAAACATGTTTTATATTTTTAGAAGGTGATAAAAGCCATATTATTTATACATTTACAGAAGGACGACTTTTTTTCTTTTTACTTTGTTTGCACACCCATTTTATAACTCAAATTAAATAGACGACAACCTAATATTCATCTTAAGACATAGATAAACGCAAAGAGATAATGGGAATTTCATTAGGAGATTTCAATATGTCTTGGGTCTCATTTCCTCTCCGTCTGCCCTCAAGTTATTTATGTAGCTTGGATGTTAGAAACACACACAGACACACACCGACACACACATTTAACATAATCACTTCCTTATTCTGATTGCACCTATGTCTGCTTTTTCAGCATGATCTTTCCCATCTACATAGTGTACAGCCTCAAAGTGAGCCGTGATTTGAATATCAAGAGGAGATAAAACAGCTTGGTCAGCACTATTGGTCCGGTGGGTTTCTCCTGCTTAAAAGAAGCAAAAGCTACGACTGTGGCTAATTTTTCACATGTATCAAATGGAAATGCTACATAATCGCTCTAAACTAAATAAAGAATTAAAACTTTTTTTTTTCTGGTTGGGTATTTCTGTTCCAAGCAACCTGTCAATATTGAAGGTAATATTTCTCCAAGCACCACTTCTTTATTTAAAAACACTATTTTTATTATAATGTAATGTGAAATCACATTTTAACTCATTCTCTAATTGGCCTTCACTTTGGGAATACTTGGAGATGGATATTCAACTTCTGGCTTGAGAATAATCTATTCCACGGTGACTTTCAATATCTTATTCATGAATTCAATTTAGCCTAATAATGAAGTAAGGGTTTCCAGAAATTAAATGACCTTTAACCTCGACACAGCAAATGAAGCACTTAAAATGTATAATGAAATGTAGGTATTTCTAGATATGCTTTGGAATACCCAGAAACTGAGAAACTACTTTTAGCTCATGACTTGAAGGTCACTGCTGAAGAAAATCAACAATGACCTGCTAAATAAATATTCTGAAATGATACAAAACACATTTTGGCTTCATACAGACCCATGCGCTTCTTTAGAAATAATAGTATGCTTCGTGAAAACCTGAAATAATTTATGTCTTCTGCACTTCATTTAAAGATAGAACAGTAAATATTAAGTTGAATAAAATTGAACTTATGAAAAATTTATTTTATGCCTCTGGAATAATTTTACTCACCCCATTCTTTGGATAAGCCACCCAGCCAAGGTCTCCCATCACGGAGCGAGAATCCAGCAGGTTCACTTTGTTCAAGAAGAGAGAGAAACAAATAACACAAACATAAGTCTTAAATGTATGTGGGGGAGAGGGGGAAACAACAAAAGCATCAAGAAATATGCAAATATATATATAAATTTTGTTATTATATTTAAAAACTCTGGCATTAAATGAGACACTCGCATGTTATCCAATGCAGACATGCACTTATAATCAGTTCTAATAGGATACAATGTTTTCTTGGCATGTCTTTTAAAAAATATATATATACATTTTCCACTAGGAGGAAACTTATTTCCAAAACTCAGTTGATGAAGGTTGAGGCCTGCTGCTGCTGAATCAGATGCCGAGTACTGGGCAGATTTGAAAGCTATACACCATACCAAACTATAATCACAGTATCAATGTTTGCGATACTCCAACTGCAAAGAATTTACGTACTTGTTAGACTATCATGTTTGAGTTCTGCACTAATTATCTGGATGCTGGTTGTAGTTCAATCCCAGTATCCTCCTGTCACATGTCTTAACCCCAAGTTGTCTCTTGATCTACGAGCTTGTGTGAGCGTAAATAGATGAATATGCTTCATGTAAAAAAATGCAAGTGGACAGGATGACTGGGAAAATGCTCTGTAAGTTCAGTCTATCTGAAGGCAACACATTTTTTTTCAAAACGTAATCTCACAGAAAGGGGTTGGGACATCATACGCAGAAATAGAAATAAGTATGGAGACCTTATAGATTACTGCAACTTATTCTGTCATCAATAGCTTTATAATAGATGAAACTTTGATTGAAAAGCAATGCTTTAGCAAAAACATGCAAATAAAAAAAAAATATGAAGGTATTCTTTCAAGCAGACCAACAGTAAATCTTCCACCTTTTTGATTCAAAACTCCAAATTTTAATGCGAATACAGTAATCCAGACATATCTATCATCAAACCTTCTTAGCTCAGTCACTCAGATGAGAGCTGTCGAGTGCGACTACTTGACCGGTAGCAGCTGTACAGTCTCTTATCTCCACTACCTGCACAGCCTGAATGCAGCAAAATTACTCAAGGTCTTGGCAAAAATAGCATCTGACTGTGGTGACCATGACCTCATAGTGGGAGGTTTTAAATGCACTTTGCTAGACTTCGAAAGTCAAAGTGAGTATGTCATCCAGCTGCAACTTGTCTTTGCTGGCTGGTGGGTATGGCTCAGTGCGCATTAACGAACAGACAGGTCTCGCTGTAAACACACTGGCTGTGGGAGAAACAGGCAGGTGTAAAGCCTTAAGTGACTTTGACAAGAGCTGAAGCCTTTTTTTCCAGATGACTGGGTCAGGACAAACTCTCAGCAGCAGTTTAACGAGTCCCTCATAAATTACAGACAGATGATGAATGGCTTTTCTGGCGGCTCCAGACTTTGTCTCTTGTTTGCCGCAGCTTGTAGGGTCATAAAACCAACCCATGTTCTGATGTTTGCTGTGCTTTATCTGTTCTATGATAATGTTTGTGCAATCCAGCCATAAAAGTTCTGTCATCTACACTCAGATATGTGATGAATTGAAGCAGCTTAAAACCGACATGCGCTGAAAAGAAAAACCAAATGTACCAGGTTCTCTCTCTTAAGTGGTTTAAAGACTTTTTTTCCCTCCTAAACCCTTTTGTCATGTTTGAAACTTAAATATGCATTAGTGTGAATCTGAATAGGAAGTGGTGGGGCCAGGAACTGCTATTGTCTGCCAGCAAGTCGTATACAAACTGTGCAAAGCACAATTGTCCTTCCACAGAGCAACAGGCTATTAAGGGTTGAGGTGTTTAAACACCCTAAATTTGTCATTTTTATACAACAAAGGCAGCAAATACCATCTCAGTTATGCTTGTTACTTGCAGTGGCAAGTAAACAAATAACATTGAAGTTGCCATTCAATCTGCTTGAGGGTTTTTGTTCCCTTCTCTTATTCTAAGGAATCTGGTTTATCTTTGCCCTGCTCTTGTTTAAAATCTGAAATACTCAGACTGGTTAAACCTTGACTGAATTTTTCTAAACTAAACTAAAGGGATGTAATGAGATCTCATCACACAAGTTTCCATGGTATGAATTGCCAGGATTTTTTTTTTTTTTTTTTTTACGTTACAGCAGAACGCTTTCTATTCAGTGTCAATGTGTAACTATTTCTGGTGAAGAAAATCCAATTATTATTATGGGCCCCAGATATGCCTTAAAATGGGATTTAGATATCCAAGTTTCAGACTATATGATAGGCAAGTTTGACACTATTTTGATGTAAAAAAAAGAAGGTTTTCAATTACCTTGATGTAGACTAATAAACTAAAACAAAATAAATTGGAATGACATTTGAATATGTTGTATTTGTAAAAACACAAATAGGAGCACTATACAATGCAGATTTGGCAATATGACAATCTTAGAATTAAGCATAGCAATGGGTTATATAGACATCTCAGCTAAAATAGTTTGTTAATGAAAAAATAGAGCAAACACATTTTGCTATCTGTTCAGCAGCTTCCATGCTTGACCCCAGGCACTCGCCTTTTATCAGTCTCAACAAATACCACGGTCTTAAAAAGGTGAAAATTTCAAAACTCTTGACATTTCCCCTCCTACAATTTAAAGTCCTTTTTTATATAAAAAGTGGTCTCAAGTTGCCCCACACTCCCGTTGTTCCCGTTACCTGTTTAAGCGTCACTCTTATTTTTCTTGTTTGCAAGAAAGAGTGCACACTTATAGTTTCCAATTCAGCAGCCGAATTCAAGACTATGTCACTGTCTGAGCTGCAAAAGATTGCTTTTCCAGCTTGGAAAAGCATGCTGTGACAATTAAGGCAGCGCCACCCATTATTGTTGTTGGAGTGTTTAGCTTTTCCAAAAGTAAATCATGTCGAGCCAATAGCTCAGATAATTAGCCAGTTATTGGCTTTCAGTGTAACTCCATAAACAACAAAACAGCCAAATGTGATGATACTCTGTGCAAACAGTCAGAATGATTTCTAACTTATGCTTTTAGGATAAAAGCACAAGTGTCAACTAAATAAATCCATTGTTTTAGTTGACATTTGTGATTGCAATAAAATTGTATATGTTTTACTTATATGAATGTCTTCATGTTAAAAAAAATATTTAAAAGGAACTTTCATAGACCTAGTCTGACTTTCAGCTGTTCTCAACTAATAAATGTTCTAAACATTCCTGTATATGTAATAGTCAGTATAAAACTCAAGCAGCAGCATTTTAATAACCGTCATAAAGAAATATAGATAAAGTGCTTAGATCACTTCTACATCACTTCTTTTTGAAAACCAAAAGATGAACCCTGCACTGCATTAGAAGTATGACATTGCGATAACTTTTCGGATATCGTATTGACAATATTGATAATGATTAACCTGCATTTTTCTGTATAATCAACACTTTGGTAGTTAATTTACCTTGACGTCTCAAAGCTCAGTGAACTGTTTATCCAAGTAGAATGACGTAAGTTGAAGAGTTTACATGCAAGGCACATGAAATATTATAATCTTACAAATTTTGCATACAATAAGACCTTTGCAATTAATATTTTGCTCAGCTCTAAATGATGCTAAGAAACAGTTGTGTTTTTACTCAAGGTTGTGATGCCATGAGAATCTCTTATGGGCTCCAAGCTACTTGGCCCTCTCGTTGGTCTACATGCCAAATTAAATGGATTCAGTTTTCCCCCCAGAGTAATTAAAGTAAAGGCTAATCACAAAACTGTTTTAAATAATCTGTAAATTTAGAATAACACGGTTCAGGTTTACTAAAGTATGGAAATTATTCCAGATGGAGAATTTGAGCTAATAATGAAAAAAAACAAAAAACATATTTTAAATGTATAAACAATTCACAGTGGAAATTGTGAAGTGTAGGCATACAGGTGAAGTTCACAGGTGAATTCACGTGATGTAGTAGAACATGTACTAGTTCAAAGTAATGGTTAGCTACAGTCACTTCCTTACATGAGTTGACATAAAAATGCATCATACTGCCACTGTGTGAATTTGGTCAGTTTAGTGATAGAAATCTGTATTTAGTAACTGGCGCCCTGAAGCCTGAAACATTAACTATAAGTCAAAGACACTTAATTAAAAGTCAAAGCTAACCAACCTGCTAGAAAAAATAATAATAAAGACTGTCTAGAATCTGAGGTAAACCCAAAATTAAAACTCCCTAAAGAGTAGAAGTAATGCATAACATTCACTCAATATTTGCAAAGCTCATGAACATCAGGTGTAGATAAATGAACAGCAGTTCTGTTTTAGCTGTAGATGCTGTGATAAGCACTGTGCAAAAAGAACAGCCAACCCTCAAAAGTAAACAAAAGGAAAGCTACACATAAAACACCTGCAGACAGGAGAGCAGAACAAAACAAGGACAAAGCTAGCACTGTAACAAAAGCACACTTCCCCCTCACACACTCACCGCGTCTTACTGTCTCCACAGCTCTGCTGAGAATAATAAAAGATGTCCTTAGGAGGCGATTAGACACCTAATTAGGCCATAAAGAACAGATAAGTGATACTGAACTAGATCATAAGGGATACGTTACCTCTTTCATTCTGTCTCTCTCGCTCTCCAAGGATAAAACCAGACAAGTCGGAGCTCAGAAATGACAAGCATCTACAGAACGCGTTATTAAAAGTCATCAGTACTGAATGAATGGCGCGACATTAAAGTCGTGAGCCACATTATTTCAAAGACTGAGATTTGAACTATGCCAAAGAGTGAGGATATTTTCTGCTCCGAATGTTAACAAGTCTCACTTAGAATACAGTTAACATATGAGCAATTTTGATACTCTGATTAGTTGCAACTTTACCCAAGTGATTATAACAAGTTCTTGCACACAATTTGTTCGTTTTGTTTCAAACATTTTTTTTCCAAAGTCTATTTCTTCCTGTCTTTACCCCCTTGTATTGGATTGTAGCATTTACGTGCTATATTTTATTGTTCTTGGCTGAATGGTCTACTCTCCATCTGCTGTGCTGTATGCAGACAGCCAGATATAAAAGTCCCTCAAACCTGTTGCGATTAATTTTTCCCTTCCCCCTTAATTGTGTTGACTCACTAATGCAACAAATAGTGGTATTTTTTTTTAATGCTTCAAATATTAACAGGCTGAACTAGAAAGGAAATGGGCTGTATTTTCAAACATCCTCTAAAATTAATCAATTTCAATAAGAATGGTTTAGCTTCGGGAGACGAAATTAATCACAGAAGTGTGTACAGTTTTCCTCGTAATGATTCGTCGGGGGATTCATCACTGCAGGAAACTGTTCCCATTAAAAGAAGCATCAAGATTATTCTTCTCATTTGATGTTCTTTTGGCTTCCAACAAACACAAAAAAAGACCACGGGCGCATCTCAGCAAAGCAGAATATAATTGAAAAGTTAATTTATTTCGGTAATCTAAACTAAAAAGTGAAACTCGTTACACAGACTCATTATCCACAGAAGGGTATCTGAAGTGTTCATCTCAGGTGGTTTTAATGATCATGGTCAATGGTATTATGTAAAAGCCTGACCACAAAAGGTCAGAATCTGGCAAACAGATTAATGGAATGGGAAGCTGTGTGGAAGGAAAAATTGTGGTAGGAAAAAGTTTAGAAGCAACTCCTAATCATCAATGATGATTTGAGGAGCTGAGGTATTTACTGATGGAATATATACGTTTATAAAACAAGTAAACTTCTAAATGGTATTCTAACTCGATGAAAAACATCTGTATATGAGACACATTCCCTTTCACAGGATATTCACTTAGTTGTAGTAGCACATGGCATGATAAAGTTATGCTAATATTAAGACAAAAGAGTAAGTCCTGAGAGTTGCCAAAATTAAGGTTTCTACAAAGATAAACTTTGTGATTGTATGTTACCCAAATGTTTTTTTTGTTTTGCTTTTTTTCCCCTCTTCAATTACAAAGAATTAGTCAAATGAGAAAACAGGCTGATTTAATTATGGGCTGTGCTCTTCCCTTCAATTATGCATGCAATTCTATGATTATCTATCACAGTGCAAATATCAGTCGAATTAATCTTTAACTTGTGTTGAATATCTGATTTGCACTTATGTAGTGAATATTTAGTGAATAAAAGTACTTATAAAGACATGCAATTTGAAAAATAATGAGACAGAAATACTGATTAAGAGTTTAAAAATGGGGACAAAGAATTGACTAATTCCTAGATGAAAAGATCAAATGTCAGTTTGCTTCAGAGCATCTCTCTGTCTCCTTACGCCGTTGCATGCTGCTTAATCTAAAACTCTGAGTTGTTGAGAACGACAAACCCTTCACGGGATAAACTGCATGTATTTTTATTTTTATTTTTTTGGTGAGACTATTCCTACACCATTCAGAACGGTGACAAACTCATCCTATTAACTACAAAAAGGTAATTCCTGAACCCCTGGTGGAATAATTTTAACCCTTGGGATCCAGAAACAAAGACGCAAGCCAACACAATGTCGCAGGACTCCTGAAAGGTGCCGCGCAGACCCCCCCCATCCAAGCTGTTTAAAAGACCACACATTGGGAGTCACTTTTGTCAAGCTAAACTTTTGACCAAATAAATCCATCATGGGAAGAATACGCAGGCTGATAAATGTTCCTCATTTCCCGGATAGCGTAACGCTGTTCAACAGCTCCGAACAATGGTGCCATTAAAATGCTGCTCACTGTGCAGACAAAAGACTCCAAACAATACCATAGCCCCATTTTCCCTACTTTGCAAAATATTTCTATATGTACTGCAACGAGATTATCGGGTGACGATAACTTTGACAAAAAAAAGTGCCACAGTTTCAAGATGTTATCACAAATAAGTACTAAATTTACTGACGACGTTTCCATTGCATGATTTGGGAATAATTTCATGTCTCCCTAATTGGCAAACCACTGTTTTTGTTCTTTGACGCTGAAGTTAGCATGTGATTGGTAGCTTCCAATTCAACAGCAGAATCAAGCGCTGCGTCACTTCCTGAGCTACAAAATGACACACCCCAAATCAGATCCCAACATGAGCTTCGTCATCAGCTTTTCATAAGTCTGCAAGTTAAGTGGTTGCTTAGCAGCATTTACCTTGTCACAAGGTTGATGAAAACAGCTGTCTGATCAAAGAAAAACAAAAAAAAACAATAACTGCTTTTAAAAAGTTCATGTCGGTCTGCTTACTCAAAAATTGACCAAATTTATGTTTTGTTTTCAATGTTAATTTCCATTGTCTGCTCATAATATATGGCATAACGTAAAACTTGTCAATAAAGCACTAAAAACGTTTAGTTTCCTTATAACAAGAAAGCTTCAAAAATATTAAAAGAAGTTATCGTTTTGTGGTTTGGACACTTAAAAAGCATGCAAAACATAAGTGGTTCATAATGCCCCTGTTAATATCTAAAGGTGATGAACTTCTAAACTTAAAAAAAGTATTTTCAGGAGATATTAAACAATGCATAAAATCTGTAAGACATAATTAATAGTTTTTAAATATAAGCGATATCAGTTAAATCATAATAACTAATTTATTTTGACAATAATTCTCACCTAGCCATCATGAATTAACTGAAGATGTCCATTGTGTATATTGGTAGTATAACAAATTAATATATCAACTAAATATAAAGTGTAGGCGTTTCTGTAGCAGCAGTAAGTTTATATACAGCTTTAGCTCAATGCTAATGCCAAACCTTCATGCTTGCAGCACGTTCTTAATACTGAGGCAGCTGCTGCCAATAAAAGCCACATTTTAAGCGTCACTGTCAGGAAAAGGGGCTTTTCGTTGGAGATCTGCAGATCAGGCGTCTGCTGACCAATATGATTTCTAGTTTTCTTTGAGGTGTCACCTGCTGATTTTGATTATTTTCTCAAAAGGCTTTGAGATATAAAATATTTTAAAAAAGATACGTTTTGAATCCAGCCAAAAATGAAGACATCATGAGATCATCCTTATTTTTTGCCCTGGGCATATGTCCCTAATCATAATACGATTAATAATAAACTGCATATATGCAGAGCATAACTAAAAGTACTGAGAGTTTTTGGTTTGAAGAATTTGGTGAACAAAGAGAAAAATTCAACTTCAATGTCAGACCTGTCGATAGCATAAAAATGTGCAGATTCTGATTGGTAAATCTCCAATTTAGATACCATCTAGCCAGGTGGAAAACTTGAAATCGTGACATTATTTTTGAATATTGTTATGACATATTGAATCTTTTTTTTTTTTTTTTTTTTACAATCATCATGAAGATCCCACCACGCTTCTTGGCCATCTTGTTCAGAATCTGGATCTGAAGCGAGCATAAAAGGCAGGTGAACTCCTCCAACTGGCCAGAAATAATATTGGCAAGAAGATTTTGAAAGCATGCAACCTAAACCAGGACAGTCTACCACATGTAATGTCTAAGCAGTTGAGTTCGATTATGGCACAAAGAAATTGAACTGGTGATTGTGATGATATGTATTGTGCAGTTTCACCATTTTGTTCGAGTGGATCTGAGACATCTGATCAGATGTTTCATGCTTTAGCCAAAAAAACTCTTGTTTTTTTTTGTTTTTTTTAATTAACTAATTTGGCAGATAAGAAAATCAAAAATGTGTAAATCTGTTGTAGCTGATAACTGTACACAATTTCTGTGGACAAATAATGACTTAAAACATAACTCATTTAAACACATGCAAATTATTATGAGAAATGTATGGCTTAAATTCTTAACAGTTTGCTTTAGCAGTGCAAGACCTGTTATTGTAACACAGCGTAACCCAATTAGCTCAAGTAGACATTTAAAAAGTGAGAAAGATCGGGGGAAATTAATGTCATTTTAAAACTTTTTTTTTATGATATCATGATGATGTAAAGTCTGGAAAGACAAAGTGCGAACTGGCAGAGTTGCAACGGATTAAAATGAGCAGTTTATATGTTCTAGGAAATTGTTAAGGACTGATCTAGACATCTCTGCTGCTTTATGTCTCTTTGCTACCACGTCCAAGTACGCTGGTTATCTGACAGGGACATGTTCTGTTCAAAGGTCCTTTTTTTATTTCTGCTTTTATCGAGTCGGAACACACAGTCATTAGAGGCTAAAAGAACAGCTGTCATAAATGTACCTGCTTTAATAACACCGGGCAACCCCCACTTCTTTTGTCAAGCAGCCATATCAACACATGAGCCTGGCGGTTAACGGCACTTGAGAGAGACTGCAAACCTTTAACCGATCCGACTTTTCAGAGCCAATTAAAGCCCGATTTAAGCAGCGCGCTCAGGATTGGTGTCAGTCACCAACAGAGCGTGTCTGCCCCGCTTTACCTTCATTTGCGGGGATGCACCACGCTCCGATAACTGCCAGACTCCAAGTCCACGTCCATGCCACCGGCCGAATGCCACAACTCCTCCAACGAGATTGCATGGCGCATCCAAAAACAACAACAACAACAACAAAATTTGAAGAAAAATAAAAAAAAATTCAAAGCCGGCAACCGTGGCAGGTCGTCCCTAAACAAGAGCAGCTTCAGTGAGGATCAGACGGGAAACCGTGAGAAAACCATTTGTATTGTTCAACGTCCGCTCGCGCAGATTGGAGCTCATGTTCCGCCGCGACCGGAGGACGGTAAATGAGGAGCGGAGTGAGCTCCGGTTTGGGGAAGGCGGGCAACGCGCCGGGGGGCGGAGTAAAAGCGCAAGGTCTCTCCAATCACAGACCACCCACAGGTGAAACCCGCCGCTGCTGGACTGCTGTCCAAATGATCATCGATTCT
Source organism: Poecilia formosa (assembly GCF_000485575.1). NCBI lineage: Eukaryota > Metazoa > Chordata > Actinopteri > Cyprinodontiformes > Poeciliidae > Poecilia > Poecilia formosa. Next base: position 705,323 of record NW_006800085.1, read on the forward strand.
CAGTCCTTTCCACTTTAGTTCTCAGCCCATTACTTTCTTGTTCCATTTAGGTTGCTCCATCTCTCTGACTGGGTGTATGAGAGCAGCGGAGAAAAGCTTTGCAATTCGCTGAGTCTTACGGTAAAAGCTGACATGGTGAATTGAATAAAGGGCATTACCAGTTTGAAACTGATAAATCAGTTATCGCATTGAAGTATTTTTGGTTTTGTTTATTAGTCCACGTGAAGCAGCTATGATTAAGAAACAACCTTGCTGCTTATGTTTCTGACCTCCTGTGAGGAATTATTCTGAGTGGAAATATATGTGAACTGTATTCTTGTAATAAGTCAAACTACAGGTGTACAAAACAAAATATCAATACAGAAACTAAGTTAAACTGCCTTGCAAAAACTATTCATAGAATTGAACTTTTACACGTTTTTCACATTTCAATCACAAATCTCATTTTAGTGCAACTTTATGTGACAGACGCAAAACTTAAAAATGTAAAATTTTTGTCATGTTTCCTCATCTGCCTATTGTCTGCTGTTGTTTTGCTTCAGTTTTCACAGCATAGATAATATTTCTGAATATGTTTTGGCTATCCTCCTGGAGCTTACCCCATCAATCCCTCCCACGCTCCTTGTGTATTCCCAGAGGCGCAGCCTTACATGTATTGATTTGTACCATGCTTAAACTGTAAGAGGAATGTATCTGTATCCCTGATATCCCCTTTTTTGTCGCCCATGCGAGTCCCCAACAGAAGTACAACTCCCCCTTTTGTATTTTGCCTCAAAGTATCAGCGTCCCTGCATAACCTTACATGTCATAGTGTAGAGTAAGGGTCTGATCAGCGCAGACAGCAGGTGTGGAGGTGGTTCTGATATGCCAGGAATGGTTGTCTTAGTGAGGTGCGAGTTTAATTCTATAAAAGAAAAAAGCGCAAGAAAAAAAATACGCCTCCAAAGCACTGTTACCATCAGATTGCAGTGATACATTTTCTCCTTTTGTTGTGTGGGGGAATTAATTCTTCTTGTCCTTGGAGGTGTTGGTAAATGACAAAATGAGGTGAGATTTATTTGAAATATTATCTGATCAGTAATTATGAGGTTTGATTGTATTAGGTCGTCATTATGTGCAAGAGAAGGCAGGAAATTGGAAACACCAAAAAACTGTTGTTGGATGTCAAAATAGAAAATTGGGAAACTAATTAGAAACACATAATATAATATCAAAACATTAATATCCTGACTGGGTCTTGTAGAGTCACACAAACTGATATCGCCAAGTAGAATTATTACCAGAAACGTAGAAGTTAGTTTTGCAAAAACATTTTGGGAGCTTTCATAATTCTCAAACTACATTATTTGTTTGAAGTCATCCTTATACATCTACAAAAATATTGTCATCTGAATATGAACGGTTAAGCAGTTAACTCTTTTTTTTTTCAGGACAACACATAATGTCTCTTCTACTATCTGTTCTTTTCAGACATAAAGGATATTGGATGAAATATTACATGTTTTCATTTGTTAGTGTAGTAAGTACATCCACTTAAAATGAAATGAGATTCCCTTAATCACAGCTGTAAATGACAGCACATTCTCATTTACACCAGGAGTCACTGAGGTTCCACTATGAAATGATTCCAAATTTTGATACCGATTTAATGTACACCAACTTTTTTGTGACACGTCAACATTTGCCAGTAAAAAGAGCATCACTGTAATCATATCCAGTTTTAACGAAAAACATTTGACTAAAGTGGTTAATGATCACTAAAACACAAGGTTATTGTGTTACTACACCACAGCATGATCCTGCCACCACCATGTTCAGGTGTGTTCAGATCATGTGTGTTCACAATATATTTTCTTTTTTCTTCTTTTTTGCAGATTACTCTGGTCTCATCTGAACAGAGTGACCTTTTTGATGCGTTTGCTGTGTCCGCTACATGATTTGTAGCAAACTGTGGGACTTTTCATAGCTGTATCTTAAAATGACTTCTGTCTCGCCTTTCTTCCATTAAGGCAGATCTGTAGTGGAGTAATAGCTGTCCTTCTGACAGGTTCTCTTATGGACCTCTGCAGCTCTTCCATTGTTATCGTGGATTTCTTAGCTACTTCTTAGATTAATGCTCTTCTTGCTTCACCTGCTTGTTTAGACAGATGGCCATGTCATGGTAGGTTTGCAGTTGTGCCATACACTCGTTCTGTTTTTACCTGATGGACTGAGCAGTGCTCAAACGCGTCATATTGTTCTAAACCTTGCTCCCCTTTATTTGTATGCACAACTTTATAACCCACGTGGTTCGCTAATCATGCCAATGATGCCTTGGTAAGCTTGCATGCTATCCTGATGCTGTACTGAATTTTATTTATTAATATTGGAGCAAAGGAGAATGCACACAAATGTACACCACAGTTTTCAGACCTTTTTTTTTTTAAAAAAACCTATTGTTTTTCTTTCACTTTATTAATTATTTGTTTTTATTTACATTAAATGGCAATAAAATGTAAATGCAGGGTAGCAATCAGACAAAATGTCTTTTGCCATTTCCCCCTCCCCTTTCATTCCAGCCTATTTAAAGTATTTTACAAAAACCAACATTTTGATGAAATCTGATGTGGTGCTTCCTTGGGGGCGTAACAGTCAGCTGTGATTTTCTGTCTGCCCACTCATACCAGTAGGGGAGGGAAATGGAAAAGCAAGGTCGTTTGGGGTCAGTTTAGCGCACACCACACACATACATGTTTGCATTTCTCTCCCACTGCCTCTTATCTTTCACACATGCCAAAAATCCAGAACGGTTTTTCAGGGTGAACCTTGTTGGCACAGGAAGGATTTCTTCATCTGTTGTAGGAGTATAAAGTCAAGCCTGAGTCAGTCTTTGAACTGAAAGATATCTTGTTTCACATATGCAGAGACTCTCAAAAAGGCCTGTTTCATCACAATGTGTTTTATTTAAAAACATGTATATTCAAATATGATTTAATGGTTTAAATAATTTGAATCAAGGACAAAGCTTTAAACACAAAATCTACAATATAGTTTAAGAGATTCGAAGAATCTTTTGATGGATTTATTGCAAAATGTTTGGCTATGCTTGTCAGTTTTATGGAAAATATGCTGTCCCACCCTCCCACACACACACACACTCACACACACACACGCGTTTGTTTTGCTATCTTTGTGGGGACTTTCCATTGACTTCCATTCATTTCTACTCATTTCTACAGCCTAAACCTTACCTTTACCCTTTTCCTAACCCTAACCATCACATACCTAACCCTAACCCTAACCAAAACTCAATTCATACCTTAGCCCTAACTCTGTCCCCTGACCCAAAGCCAGGTTTTCCCCTTGTGGGGGCCATGCTCTGGTCCCCAAAAGGAGCAATTGGTCCCCACAAC
>NW_006800085.1:708724-727134 GCF_000485575.1 Poecilia formosa
CACACACACACACACACACACACGCACACACACACACACACACACACACGCACACACACGCATGCACGCACACACACACAGTCTAAAGGACTTTGGTTCTGTTCACCCTTTCGCCAATTTCTACTTTCATTTCATACCTGATGCACTGCTTTTCCATCTCTACCTACAGTGAATTCAACAAACCATTTTATCACAATTCTTTAAGTATTTTCTACCTGTATTATTTTTCTTTGTAGTTAAAGTATTTTTTTATAAATTATGAAGGTAAAAACTAGTCAAAGGCTCAAATCTCACATATAACATGATTTAATTGCGCTATATCTCCTGAACAGTTTATATCGGACCCAATTTCCACTTACAGTTAAGCGAAAACATTTTTTAATCCTCCAGCAGATTTAGTTTTAAAACCAGTTTAATTCAACAAAGAAGATTGTTTCTAGTAGAAAACAAAGCAGGCATCTCTAAAAAAAAAAAAAAAAGTAAAACAAATAATAATTTAGATTTTTTTTTAAGATTTGGTTTTTTTATTATTGCTTGTCAGTTGAGTCACTGCAGAACTTTAATATTGCTTCCAGTCAGAAGACACATGTTGAAAAAATAAAAATAAACAAAATTAAATTAAATTAAACCTAAATCTGTCAAGAATATGAACAATCCTGGGCTTAAATGTGCATAAGTTATGATATGGGCCAGTTAATTAAAACAATTTGTTCCCTAACCAATTGAAAATAACTGAGGGAGTGCCTGCTCTTCACATTATTTGCTGTATAACCGTGTTTCCTTGTGGTGGACCATCAACAGATTTTAGAAAATTACTTTTAGTCATGAGCTGTCAAAGTCAGTAAAAACAGAGCAGGATTAACCCCCTCAGGCGGTCCTGGGTATCCAAGGACTGATGTACTGATAATCAGCTGGCAAATTCTAGCAACATGCACCATGGCAAACCATTAAGCATAAGGTTTACCAGAAGATGGTCAGCGGCATATACATAAACAAAAACTAAATAACCAATTCATAAGATCAGGTCAAATGAACTGACTTGGTTATCTTACCAGTTTACAACTCAAACATGTTTTTTCAACATGTTTGAGAGATTTTCTTGTCTGGAAAAACAAATATGTTTTGCCAGTTTTGTGCAGGTTAAAACTTAATAGGCTGTACTGGTTTTTTTTTTTGTTTTTTTGTTTGTTTTTTTTACCATGGTTGTCAAGACTGGAGACCTTTTGACCTCTGACAGGTAGAGACAGGCACCAGCTCACCCACACCCTGGATGGATAAGTGGATATAGAATGAAGGAACGTACAGACGTACTGTCGGACATTGAAAATGCCATTTGAGCAGTTTCCCAGGGCAAAACCCACTTTGCCCTTTCAGCAGATCAGGGCATGTAATGCCTCAAAGGAAAGTACAAATTGATGCATGGCAAGTTCAAAATATCCCCTTGCCCACAGCTCTGTTTCATTCCCATGACACAGAGCAAATGGAGCAAAAACAACAAACTTTAACACTTTGCCATACAAAAAGGATAAAAACAACCAGCAGCCAAACTCACAAATATTCAGCAGAATAGCTGGACTACATTTCTAATGTAAGAACTGGAGGATATTCCCAGACATCTCATTATGCTTTTTGTGTCTTTATTAACATTGTTGGAACAAAGACAGTAATGGACACTTAGATTTGTTGCTTTTGACACCAGAAAAAGTGTTTCTAAATTGCCGACATGAATCATGACAGCGTTCTTTTTAGATGTTCCAGTTCCAGGACCCGGCTTTTGTGCCTGCTGGCTCCCTGTCATAGCTTACTGGAGCACTTAAATATAGAAAAGCCATCATCAATTTTATCAGCTACGCCTCTGCTTTCGTTGACAGGTCTACTGCTGGCCTACTGCAGCACTCACAGTGGGTGGGAAACTGGTCCAGGCTCGTGCAAAGGCACCTCTTACCAGATGAATGTTTGTGGAGTGGACAACAGCGAATGTGAATGACTGCTCAAAGTCACATGGTGAAACGGTTCCAGTCAGGAGCAAAAACTCAAGAACTGGTTGCTTTTAAATCAGACATTTCAATACAATTCTGAAGTTCCAAAAAAAAAAAGGGATTTTGATACAAAGGTAAGAATTAACAATTCAATACCTCCTTACTTTTTCCTGCTTAAATGAAACCAAGTTGTGTTCACTTTGACAGCTTACTAACCTCTTTGCAAGTTACCAGCTCCCAAAAAAAGTTCTGCTTTTCAAATTCGCTGGCCTCTCTTTGACCCCCAAAACATGGAGCCCTTGTTTTGGGCTTATCAAGCAAGAAAGCACAAAAAACACACAAGCACCCGTTGTGGCACACACACACACACACACACACACACACACGCACACACACACAACCCCTTGGGCATCGTTAAGCCCTGCTTAGCAGCTCAGTGAGCCTGGCAGGCAGTGGCGCTTATATTCTCTCTTTATTTTGGCTGCTCCTCTCTGCATACTGCTCCAAATCCTGCTGCTCTCGATTCACACATTTTATCTCCTAACCCAGGATATATAAAAAAAAAATACTCCACAAACACACACACACACACACACAAAAAATGTAAGGGGTAAAAGATAGATTCTAAGTGCTAACTCCAGGGAAGAAAAGTAGAAGATCACAGATACATAATGTGCAAGCATAGCTTTTATGTGTTCTTCACAATTTAATGCATTTGCTTAGAAAAGCGCAAATATTTGGGAGAGGAAATTTTTGAAGTTTAAGTGCCCTGAAAATACCTAGGAGAAGTCTTCATATCCCATTTTTATTGAAATTATATGCAACTAAGAGAGAAGCACACAGTCGGAAAAAAAGACAATTTGAAAAATTTGAAATATTCCCCATTTACTCTGAGCAATCTGCATAAAACCCAGTCTGAGATTAGAAGTTACTTTCGTGAACAGAGCACATCTGGGTCCAACACAATGTTTTTACACCTTTCTTGGTATTGAGGTTTATTAGAGGACAATAATCATCATGAAAACCAAGCAAGTTCAGGATAACAGCTATGGAGAACTTTTAATTTTTAGAAATGTTAAATAATATGAGAGCTTTAGAAATCTTCCTTCACATGTTTAATTCCACAAAAAAGTGGAAAAAAAATGAAAAACAAAAAAGTGTGATACAACTTCAAACCTTTAAAACGTGGATTTTTACTTAAACTGATGGGCTGGACTAGGATGGCACAGATCAAAACAGCAAACAAGTCTTTGGTACAGCTGGAGAAACTGATAAGGTCAACAGGTCAAGTGCGGGAAACTGACTATCTGTTGTAGTAATTGGGCAAGAGGGGAGGTGCATCTTGGACAGGTCAACAATGTGTGATCTGATTAGCTTAGACTAAAATTTGCCAACTTTGTCAACATTGCAATAATAAAAAAAAGAAATTCAACAAAAAAAAATAAAACTGCACATTATCATAGTCAGCATCCATGTTCGGATAGTTGGTGCCACAGACTTACAAAGGTTGCAATGTTAACAAATGCAATTCATACATTACAGTTTTCTTTATTGTATTTTAAACAATTTTAAACAAAAAACAAAAAAAAAAAAAATAGTCAATCAAAATGAAAAAAAAAATAGCTAACTCATAAAAATGTGCTGTAGCCATAAATCTCTGTGAGCAAAACTTTGAACAAGTTGTTTTAGGTGAAATTGCACTACAGTGATACCATTCTACAGCATTAAAACCCAACAAGAACAACAACATTTCATTCAATCCCCTGGACTAACGGATGGACAAATGCTTTCATGCTATATCCTATTAGAGATGTTTCAGACTCGTTACTGTTTGAACAATGAAGAATTCCCCTCAGTGTTAAAATTTTAACTTACAGACGTTTGGCATTTTGGGGATGCACAGACAATGCCTCAGCTTATTTTGAGATTCATGCACATTCACAGGCAACAGTGTTTGTGATTTGATTACACAGAAATCTTCCCAGAGGGCTCGGAGAAGAGGAACGCTCCGGAATTGTGATTATTCTGAAAAACCAAGGCTGCTGTCTTGGAGTTAAATAACACAGAACCCGGTCTTTTGCAGCAAATTGACATTTTTTTCCCCCCCTTTAATGGGCTCCATTTTTTCCCAAACATGACCCACTCCCCTATCCTTTTAATCAGCCTCATCCCTTTTTGTTGTTCCAATCTGCCCTGTTTTTCTTTCTTTTTCTCTCTGCCAGTCTTCCACACCAGATCCTACATTTTTTCATCAGTTTCTTTCTGTTTTACTCAGCTTTTTTCTCTCTGTTTTGGACTGAGTCCTGAAATAAACTGTGTTTTTTCCTTGATGTATCACAGAGCCCAGAAGTGTCCAGGGGCAGAAAACAATTGAAGGCCGTGTTTTTCCACACCATGGACATAACCTGATTACACCCATAATAAATGCAATGCATTTGTTCTGTGTTCTTTTTTTTAAATTAAGTTGTTTTTACATCTTAACTTAATTTGTTTGCATGTTTCAGGTAATTTGTGCAAATAATATGCACAACAGACAACTACAACAAGGCCAACACCTTTTGGTTTTTACTTTGCTGCTAGCACGCAATTATTTTATCTCCAGGCTGAATGTATACCAGCAGGTCTTGGTTCAAGGAAGAGTGTAGTTTCGGTGACTAAGTCACAATAGCCTAAAATAGTCTGAGCACTAAATTGTTTTCTCTGCAATCAGCCTCTGCAATTTTTCAGTGATTATTTTGAATGCTTTGATTAATAAACGCAAGCTTAAATAAATAATGCTTTGCTCGTTGAGTGAGTTTATTTTTGTTAACTGCTCTCTCTGGGGCCTTCAACACTGTGCTTCTGGCACTACCAATTCTTTTTTTTTTGTTAATTATAGAACTTTTTTTTTTCCTTCTCACCCACCGGATGGTGAGCACCATCTCCTCGCAGAAAAAGAAACGGAGGATAGAAAAGGCTCGTTGGTCTGAATGGATGGAATATTGTGATTGACACATTCAGAGATAACAAAGAAGATGCTGATATTGTTGTCTCCCATCTTCGTTCTTTATATTTTCATGAACAACAATCAACTCTAGGGATCTCAAAGCATGAGGGGAAATAAATTACAGAGCCCTGTAATAACTGGCTGCAATTCCGTGTGCTACCACTGCAGGAGGGACGATTTACATTATCAATAGCATTGATTGAACCAGTGAACTGTGTGACCCAATGAAAAGTCAGCAGACAAAACATCCCCAATCATCTGTCCTAATGGTCACAGCAAGCATAGTTATCAGATCATAATGGAAATAATAAAGATCTTCATTTTCAAAACGTGAGACCTTTAGTACATGCCGGTCATTTGTGTCGCATAAACACGGATGTGTAAAACATAAACTGTAAAAATAAAATCCAAGCAGTTTAAAAAAATAAATTAATAAAAAAGTATCTAGAGAAGGTTTATGAGGGAAGAACAAATATATTCAAACAGGTAAATATTCAGTTAGAGACTTTTTCTGTATCTGAGATTTGTTTGAATTACATTGTTTTTGTCAAATTAAAATTTTCCATCTTTGTTTAATATGAAATATCGTGGTGGAATTTGTGACGTATTGTTTTAAAATGAAAAGACAAGTTCAGTTTTTAAAGTTTTCGTGCGTTAGACGCATCCTACGAATCTGTAACAGTGTTCTGCACCAGACACACAAATGCGACGAAATGAATCATCTAGTAGAGATTATGCAAACACAAATAGCAATTATTCTCTCATCAAGGTGATGAGAGAAAAGCAGATTTAGAAAAATGCATAAGCCCTTCTTAGAAAAACTGTGAAGTTGGTCTGGAAACTTGGCTCACAGGGGAATCTTAAATTGTGAATGTAAGAATTTATTTTCCTGTTAAAGAAAACAAAACAAAATCCCAAATGTAAGGAATTTAGATTTGATTTGCGGCCAGTGTCCTTATATGTAAAATTTGTTACCTAGAGAGCATTAACCTACCTACGGCATCTCTGCATATCTCTAAAACGGACAACTCTTCTCCCATATAATTGAAAAGGGCACATAGAAATGAATGAGTCCCAGTAGAGCAATTTTAAAATTAGTGGCATATGGATGGGTATAAAATGGATCATATACAGTGATACTAAAGCAAAATAGAAAAAGAAATGAAAACCTGCATTAAAATCACTAAAAAGATTAAAATAAAAATGTACTATTTTACATCTTAAGTAGTGAAATTTAAGACTCTACAGCTGCCATGTCCACCTATTTCAACTCACACATGTAGGAAATGTCTTGACATTTAGACTGTGGAGTTTTCCAGGTTGGTCTTTCTGTTCATATATTTGGATGGTTCACATTACACTGAAGAAAGTAGTATTACAAACATGCCATATGTGCGAAATGATATTTTACAAACAATATAAAGTGACGTGTCACTAAGATATGTCTTGAAACAAAAAGAAAATCATGAAAAGATGTAAGAATCTGATGAAATCTTCTGAAATAATTGGATGCTAAGAGTCCCTTGCTGCAACGCTCTTACAGAGCCATCCAAGCTAATTAGCCCCCCCTCACACAGATGTGTAAAAAGTCTTCAAATAAATTCCTATTTTATGGCAGCAGCATGACCTCATACTAAACAAACAAACAAAAATAAATCCATATTTATTATTTAGTAAGGAAGCGGCTCCCACCTTGAAAATATGTTTTTGTAAGAAAGTCATTGATTTTACATTTATTGGCAACTCCAATATTATTATTATTTTTAATAAAGCACAAGTAAAAACATACTTTGTATTTATTTTACTTTATACTTGGAAAAATACCAAATTCCAAAGCTTCTGAAACTAATAGGGAATTAGCTAAAAAATAAAAAACAACACTTTGTTAAATGGGAATCCGATTGAGCTTTTTTGCAACAAACATCCTTTGCTTTTCGTTAATAATTTAGAGGATGAATATCAAGCACAGAATCTCATTCCTAACAGAGGAATATCTAGAAAAACTCTAGGAAAATCTTGAGAGATTGTGCAGAGTGCAAAGGTCAAAATGGTGCACAGGTAATCTGAAGAAAAGTGATTAAAACATGCTGACAGTTACTTTCTAAATAAATGTAGTTGGAAGCTGGATTTTGTTTTCAGTGGGAAACTGAACTTATTTGGGCTTTTAATGACAGCCTTTAGGGGACCAATTGTGCAGCTCTGTTCATTATTTTAAAGGAAATGTCTTGATGAAGATTTTGGGTCAAACCACTTCTCTGATCAATTTACCAAAGTCCACTTTTCATTAATTTAATCTAATCTGCATTTAATTCCTCTCAAATTATAACATAGGTCAAACAATGATGTTTACCATGGGTTTCCCAAAATTTTAAACCAGGTGAAAAGATTGTCTCCTTAAAGATAAACACACACAGTAAATATAAACAAAAAAAAAAAAAAAGAAGATACACGTTTATAAGTTCATTCATAGAAACTGCAATCTTTGCAGCGAGGTAGATATATTGTTTATGTCACAGAGAAAAAGCATCTTGTCGACATTTTTTAAAACAGTCTTGGATTTCATTGTGCTGTTAATTCTGGGAATTTGTGTCATTTTCAAAGGGGGTTTCATTTTTCCATACTTTGTAAAACTGAATTGTTATACTGTTCAGCAAAAGTGTGCCGATAATTAAAGGGTCAGGGGTCATCTGGCTCAGCAGGATTCTCCTCTTCCCTTACTGCTGAGATATTTTCCTGTGCCTGTCATAACACATTAAGTCTTCCCCCCACCCACATTCACAGGTAAGTAATTTTGGAAAAATAGTGAGAAAACGTAACAGATTGCATCCCCTATTTTTTCATCTATAAATTCGTTACTTTTGAGAAAAAAAAATAAAGCTTAACTAGAGTGAGATAAAGTACTGCCGTAGTTCCTGATGCTTTCAGACACAGATGGTTTAGGACAATACCGACTGCCAGGACAGGGAGCCGGCCCAGCTGGTCGACCCTGTAGAGGCGTTCTAAAAACAGCTTGTAGATGGGCTCGCTGAAAATTGATCACTGGAAGAAATATCCTTGTTGTGCCCAATGGATTGTTCATTATGCATCATTTAACACCCGGGTACTCAAGAGTTTTTTTGTTGTTGTTTTTTTTTTATAGGGAATAAAAATTTCTAACTGATTAAAAAATAGCAACAAAATGTTGTCCTTCTTTTTATAAAGGCATAATTAATCCACATTCAGTGTCACCCACAGCCATAAATAGTGTCACTCTCCAGGCCAAGGATTTCTAAAAGTCAGCATGGCTGTTATCTTCATGTTTCAGATGTTGTCTATGTGCCATATGCCATAATATATTAAATTACTCGTATTTTATGTTAAACGCAGCTACTTGGGATGCAAAGTAATTTTTTACTCAAAAAAACTGACATTGCAATGCCATCTCACTTCATCAAGCCTCATCATTTTCGTGCCAGGGGAGCAGTGGCACAGCTGGTGGCACTGCAGCCGTACAGGGAGAGCAGCTTGCTGCCAGACGTATAGGACAGCAATAAAAGGAGACATTAAAAAGACTTGATGGCTTTTACGGTTCATGGCGCTGGGAGAAGCTGCAGCCAAAAATGCTGAAACTGCTAATTTCATTCACAGACGCACATTTAGAAACCCTCATTCACCTACATCTGAGGTTTTTTGTAAGGAAATCGGCAGCATAACTTGACAATTAAAACGAATGGGAGAGAGAGGAGGACAAAAAATAGATCAAGGGCAACAACGAGCAGCAAGATTGTTTTTCTTTTGAGTGTGAAATGTTGAAAAACAAAAAAAAACAAAAAAAAACAAGTAAGAAAAGTTAGCTTTTATTGGCACTAGTGCACAAGAATGTGGAAGATGCACCGTAATGAAACTTAGCATGAGTTTTTAAAACAATATTCAAAATATCTCCAAAGAGTTAGCAGGACATGAAAGGAAGCATGAACCTGTGGAGTTTTACCGTGCCATTCTTCTCAAGATTCGATTTTTTTTATTTTCTGTCCAATTGCAATAAACCTATTGCTATTTGACTGAAAACAATAAATTCAGTCGTTTTTTTTTTTTATATATATATAAGAATATTTATAGGTTGGCAAATAAACAGATAAACAATACAAAAAGATACCTTTTTGAGGACTGCTCGCTTTGTAATCACATTAGAACCACATGTGCCATTTAATGTTAATTAACCTGTAAAATGTAGCCCATACCCTTAATCAGCTTTAACTGGATTTGGAAACATTGCCGTGCTTTTTTACGAAACAGCATGAGTTGTGCAGCCCTCATGGTGTGAATGTATCCCTCTCTTTCAACATACGACGTGCCCAAGTGGGAAACATGCAGAGAGAGAAATTAATGCTTCAAAGGAAAAAGAACTGGTCGAGATAAAGAAGAAAAGATTAAGAGCACAGACCCCCATCTGCAGAGTCAACCCCCCGGTGGTTGTCTCAGTGAGTTAGTTTTGCTGCTATGACAGCTTTGTTGGTTCTTTGTAGGTACTTTTTAAAGAATAATTTTAGTGTTCTTTATTTCACAGCATGCATGTTGATTATGTTTCTGCACGTTTATTAGGATCTTCATCGATTGCACTGTCTTTATTCTGACACGTGCGGGTATTGTTGCATTTAAATCGTATATGCATGCGATTGACAGAGCAACAGCAGTAATGTTTGTTTACATGTGTTTGATGGCCGCCTGCTGTTTATCCCAGTGACGCAGCTCTATCCAGCTGAGTTCATTGACTTATTACTAGAGGATCGCAGACCCGTATATATCTCCAACAACTCTCATCTGCTTAATCCCTCTTTCCTGACAGGGAGGAAAGGGAAAGAGGGAGAAAATGTCAATTTGGAAAAAATGTGTTTAACAACATGGGTGAGCACAAAAGCTTAAGAGTGGCAGAAATACGTGCCGTTTTTGTGATGCGGGTCAAGGGAATGAAATACACCAAGAATCTTGCAGCTAGTAGACGGGTGACAACTTTTATCAAACTCTTCTGAGACTCTGACATTGGTAATGTGAACAAAAGAATATTTACAGGCATAAATATTTATGCAGATTCGTCCTGCACGATAGGGGGCTTAGGCAGACAAAAATGTGTAATATCACTTTACCCCCAGGAGCTGCAGAGCCGTACACAAACAAACTTGTCTATACAAAAACCCTAAGGCCACTCCAGAGTCAATGATTCAAATTGTAAACAGCTTGACAGGAAACAGCTAATTAAGCTTAGTGATTACTTTGCCTTGACACATACATTCATTAAGTTAACACATGCTCAGTACACATGTGAAGCCCCGGTGTACACGACTTCAAACACACACAGAGAGAGGCATTCCTGGAGACATCTTTCAAGATCTTAAAGTGTCCTGAGAGAGGGAGTCAACCTACTTCTGCACAGGAATCAAAAAAAGCAAGCAGAAAAAAAAAAAAAAAAAAAAAAAAAACACTCTGGAGAAATAAGAAACTCAAGCTTGTCAACCTCTTGATCTGTTGGGTGCAAATTGTGTGAAAATTTAGCATCAAAATAATAAATCGAAAGTTTTATTTAAAGCTATTCTTTTCTCACTAGTAAATAAGTTGTTTTTCCAACCCAAAGTCTTCCTCCCAGTGAGTCATTTCTTAGTCGTCTGTCCAGATGATTTCCCTTTATCATGCCCAAACAAAACAATGATGTAGAACAGGAAATCATCTCTTTTAACCTACACTTTGTTCATATTTTGTAGTTTTTAAGACCTAAAGATGCATAAAAAGTTTCACTTGCTCCATTAAGGTCACTGCCATAATGGTGTTTACAATCCATCCTTATTTAACTAATAATCATAGGTTGACACTTGAAAACTGACATTGTGCACATTGACTTGTGGGGTGTCTGCTTGCTGAGGCTCAGAGGACCACATTATCCACCAGAGCAACGATGTAAATCAAAGCTGGCTGCACCTAGAAAATACCTGCAGTCACGTCAGTCATGGCACAATCCAGCATCCACCGGAAATAAGTGACATACAGCTAATAATGGACCACAGTTCAAGGGATATAATGACGTAGACACAGGCTCCTTTCAGATTCTGCATTAAGAATGCAACCTATAACTTGCGTCAACTGTATCTCATTGCAACTCTCAGACAATTTATTTTACTTCAGCACCTTACAGGTTCTTGAAAATTTTTTTTTAGGTGTAATAGTTAAAAAAAATCTCCTGGGATGGGATCTAAGCAATATGTTCCATGCATGTACTTTTTGTGTTCTTCAGATCCCCATGCCCAGCTTTTACCCCTGGTTGCAACCTCAAGGCAACTTACGACCAGGTGATAGTCAGTTAGCTTAGCTTCCTTCTTATCCACTCCTGCTCTAGCCAATGTGCCTCTCTCACATTACAAATTCTTTGGACGCCCCCACTGGTCCCAAAAGGAGAACAGAAAAACACTGACTGAAATCTGATGAACTAGCTGGATGACATGAACTGTCGTATCATCATGCAAGTCAAACTTGTTTTAAAGTATGAGAAAATTATAAAAGTGCTTTTCTGTTTGTTTGGATCTTTTTGGATAATAAGTCTTAAGTTTTTTTTTTTTTAATTACTATGCAGTTTTTGATTAAATAAAAAACAAAATGAATAAAAATGTATTTTCTAACGTCTTAGTGCCCATTGAATGCCACTATTGATCTCTTAAGGGGACAGGGTGCACTGGTATTGATTCGAAATGGGGTTGGTAGCAAAAGGGTCTACTAAAGTTTCAGCTAAGTGCTAATCTGAGGATTTTAAGTAAAGGATGGAAGGAAACACTGTTCTAAAGTTTCACTAGATAAACAGACTGACACAGAGTTTTTCTCATGACCTTGGGTTACATTGTTGGCAAATTATCCAAAACCTAAGGGAAAGTTCTTGTTTTTCGATTTATGAGTATGATTCACCTTGTCAGGATTTTCAGCTGAAGATCAGATATGAATTTAGAGGTTACATTTTCAGCATTCTAGTTCTGTCAACTAGACAGTGATTGTTGTAAATCTCACAGCATTCATCATCCGTGAGCTTCTACTTTTATTAATGCCTGAACAAGATTCATTTAAGCTTTTGGTGGAAAATATATCTTTGTTGGAATTTTATAAATAATGAGTATCATTACACTCAAAATGATACAAAGTGATGTAGCTATCACACCAAATATTTATAATATTAAGACAAATATTGTTGTTTCTTATGTAGTGGTTATTACAATATGAAAAATGTGCTTATATGACTATTTTTTTTTAATTATTCAGTTGTCAAGTAGACTTGCCGATTAGAATTATTTTTCATTTCAGTGTTGTGTCTGTGCTGGGTTTTGGTAAAGTGCTTGAATAAATGATTTTCTGGAAGAATTCCCTCTATCCTTCCCTGTAAGGTGAGAAAGCAGTGCACTGCTTTTTCTCTAAGTGCTTCACTCTCTTATTAGAGAAAGCGAGACATTAAGCTGCTCATACTTGTATCAAATCCACGCTCCATTTTGCCCCGTACGAGCAGATTTGTGGCTAATGAACACCGTATATGAATGGAGTAAACAACAAAGTTGGGAATGCCAGATATTTACGTACAGTCATGATTTCTGCTGGTAATGGGCAAAAACCAAATGATCAAGATGGGAGGTGCATGGATAACGTGGATTTAACGACAGACGCAACTCAGGAACAAAGGCAACACGCCGGAGACAACAACACAGAATCTGTCACCGGCTGAGAACGCTAAAAACTATTTACACTTTGCATCTTAATAACTGGAACGTTACCTGAGTGAGTTAATGAGGAGATAAGGAAAAGCTGAGGGAGTGCAGGGAACTGGGACATTGAGGGAAGGAACTCAATGTCCCAGGAAGGAACATAGAAAATAATAACTAATGAATGAGTATAAACACTAAAACAGAAATCCAAACACAGCAAAAAACAAAATCCTAAAATAGTGAAACATTTTAGGATTTTGTAGGTCAAGTTTAGAATTTTGTATTTTCAAGGTCAAGTTTTCTTACAGTCTACAATTATGTAGTTGAATTTGTCATCTTTACATCAGTTATTGGTACCAAAATTATTTAGATTTATTCATTTTCTAAGGCGTTGATTGGCTATACTCCCAAAAGCAGAGATAAGAAAGACTGTAAAAGTTTGTTTCCGTGGTAGCGCTAAGATGGTTCCCAATGTCCATACTGATGCACATCAAGGTAAATTTGTTGTTTGACTTTTAAAGACAGACCCACATAAAAGCATCTTTAGAGGGAGCCTCAGTTATTTTCAGATCTTAGTTATTCATTTGCGACTTTGTTCCCGAGCCACTTGGGGGTCCACCGTCTTCTGCTTTTAAACCTCTTCAGATGCCTTTAGTTTTTTTTTAATATTCTGACATGAATATATGAGAGCAGGTGTCCAGGTGGTTAGTCATGTTCTTTGTTTGTGGTCACCTTGTGTCGACCTACACCTTCACCCCTTCCTTTGTTTGCCTCTGTATGTGCGTTCAGCATATACACGTTTGTGCGTCTGAGTGGGCAGTGTGTCATTGTCACCATTCAGCATTCTGTTTTTCTGCTCTCAGCTCCCGCAAGAATTCTGTACCACATGCAATCCTGCCCACCTTCAAAAAACACACACACACACACTCACACACACGCACACACACGCACACACACACACACACACCCCCCCACACACACACACACACGCACACACACCCCCCACACACACACACACACACACATACATGCTTGCACAGTCTCAAATGCTCCATCTCAGTCAAAAATTCATTGGAATTCAGATCATGTAGTGAACTTTGGGGTCGTGACTTTCTGCTGTGTACATGGCCCAGAGCTATAAAGCAGGGGAGAAAGTGCATACTCTGTATGATCTCTCTCTCCCTCTTTCTTTCTTTCTTTTTTTCTCTTTCTTCCTGTCTGTCTTCCATCTCTCCTTTAAACATCACTTAAAAAATAAAAAGGGTGAACTAAGCTAAAACATGAGTGTTGCACTCGTCTCTTGTTCAATTAATTTAGTTTTTTTTTTATCTGGTTCAAGTGGCTATTGAAATAAGTTAAAGGTTGGAAATTGCGTCTAAGCAGAAATGTCAAAAGATTCTTTTTAAGCAATAAGTAAAACTTTCACTGCAATCTCAAGTGAAATTTGGAGGGATGAAGCGTTTGCTGCTTTAATAAGAAGCAGGGAAATCAATTTTCTCCCCATCAAGCAGCCAGGCTAATTTTGTTATTTTTAATTTTGTTTTACTTGCTTGGTAAAATATGAAGCACCAATAATAAACTTCACACTTTACTTCAGGCTCCTCCCCGCCGCCTGATAGAGATGTCTGTCAAATCAGCTAGACGCAACCCCCTGCCTCGTCTTAAGCTCTCTCTTTTCTCACCAACTGTTTTGCTCTTTTTTTATCCACAATTTTATCTTCTGAGTTCCATCTATGCAGTTAACTGCAACGCTTTGTGTAGTTTTATTTCTGTGCACCCAAATCCTGTTCCCTCTCCTCTTTTTTTTTCTTTGCTCTCACCTCCCTATCCAGACACCCTCTACGTCTTCATCCTGTTCGTCACCCTCTTTCTCACTCAGCCCTCTCATCCCTATCCCCCTCCTCTCTCTCCCTACCCCCCTCACTGCTTGTATCTCACTCTGTCCTAGTTTCCACAGACTGCATTATGAATTATGTGCAACTAGCTTGCCTCATGAAAGAATAATCTTGGCCAATAAATAATGGATGCTGAGGAGAACAGAAGTGTAGGTTACAAACTATGTTTACCCTCGCTGCCTCATCTGCCTCATCTACTCGTCTTATTAATTTCATCGTAGTTAAACATCTGACCCAGTCGTTTTATCAAACACGGAGACGGTTTAAACCGGTCCGTCGCTGCGGTCACAAATCTGCTGCGGATGGGAAGAACAAAGATTCTGGGTCACCGCTTCATACTGCTCTATTGATTTCATCACACAAATATCTGATTTTGTTACGTTTCCCATTAAAGCTGCCATGCTCAGCTTTCCCTGTTTTAGCTGCAAAGTCAAATATTGTGGCAGACAAATATGTGTCCGTTCACCTGACATGTTTGAATTACATGAATTATCAATAATGGAAAATATGATGTTTTTTTTTGTTTTTTTAATTTTTTATCTTGATTACTGTTTTCTTTGCTCGTTGCAATTAAGCCAGCAACTTGCACTGAGATGTCCAACTGCTACATAATTTATAATCAAGATTAAAGTTGGAAAACGTAAACAATAACGCAGGCTACAAGACGTTTAGTAGCTACAACTAAACAATTTCTGGATCCCAGGAGGATAATCATTGGATAAACAGAGAGTGAGTTGCCACTTAATAGCTGAAAATTGTACAATATGATTAGCATTGTACATGCTAATTTTATCATCCAACAATTTCATTTTAAGAAAAAGCTTCAGTGAAGTATGATTAGGCAGTAAGAAAATTTAAACTTTTGAAATGCAATGTCACTTCCTCTACTAGTTTCTCCTGTAGTAATTGATGTAATGTTTGGTTAAAGTTACTCAACCATAGCAGCTCCTTCTTTTTAACTTCCACTGATGGAAAATATTATAAATTTAATTAAGAAGTACACTTTGCAAAGCATAAATGATTGTTTTTTTCATTGCAAAAATAACACAGGCCAAGTCTCAACAACGTCTTGGGTTTAGCATCTATTTACTTATCATGTTATGATCTGAACTTATTGTGTAAAATACATCCTACACGTGATTTTTTTAATGTTTCTTATGAAACTGCCTTTTATAACTCGAGAGATATTATTTTATATCAAGAAATAAGACTTATTTTTCAGAGTTAATATTTTCATACCTCAAAGACTACCAAAGATCCAAAGTTGTAAACATACACATGATTAAAACAGACAGATTCAGGCACTAATGACAGAAATAGGATGTTATTTTTATTTTTGACCCGTTTAAAATCTTTGTTAATTAACACATTATATAGGAGCCTAGCACTAAAAGCATTTCAATCTGTCATTTTATTTCAGACTGCCTAAATGCCACAGGCCTATTATCAATGACCTAACAGCTGTGTGAGTTACTCTTCAGTTTAAAAATCACATTCTAGTGATTAAAATTAGCATCTCACCCTTACGGCTAAAAACGACATACTCATTCCAAATCATTATGGCTTTTACTGAGAAATATTTCAGTTTATGTAAATGCATTAGATGACTGTAGCATTAAATAAGCATACATAAAAGAGAGCTTAATAACCAAAAACAGAGAAGACGACTGGAAATGCATTTGAGACAGCTAAATTTGCACATTTGCATTTGCAATTAGTATTCCGTTTAAGAGAGGCATTTGTTTGAGGTTCATGCTCAGATTTCGTTTTTCTTTTCTTTCTGCAGCCATTTAATAAGGTAAAAAATAAAAAAAATAAAAATTACGTTGCAAATTTTAATGGCTTCTTGACGGCACTTCAAATTTATATAGGTCAAATTAAGAGCTTGAAACCCTTATGCCAAACACCGGTTAATTTGCTGTGATTTTCATGCATATTTGCGCAAACTCAAGGTTGCTTTAGTTTAAAAGAAGTTTAAATAAGGATGTATCCATCTTTTGCACAATCTAAGACTAACTGGCAAGTAAGCAAGGAAAAAGAGAGCCAAGGGTAGAGAGAGTTATGTGGTAATTATAGATCAAGAAGATGGTAATTCTACTGGGTTTCTATCCCTATAGGATGGGGGAGGGGGTAAAACGGGAAGAGACTGCAGAAACGAGTGAGAGATGGCAGATTTGGGGAGAGAAACATAAAAAGCAAGATTTAAACATGGATCAGATGTAATAGAAGGGTGATGCAGAGAGGCTTTACAACAAAATCTATGCAATGCGTTACACTGCTTTTTCTGAGGTAGGTCACAATCCGTGAAGTCATAGGACTGTTTTAGGTTGCCACTAGAAGGCAGTGTAAGTCTGAAAGTACAGTTTCTTTCCAGCAAAGCAAGAGTTACTGGTATTTGACTTAAAGATATTTTCCCGTTCAATATAAGAAATAATTGCACAGCAACAGATGACCTAGTTTTTAACTTGATTTTCTTTCAGTACTTTGGTTAGGTTCAGGTACTTAACCAAATTGGCTATGTTAAAAGACCATATCACTTAATAAGACTTAGGAATGATAATTGCTTTGTAATCTGTTTGCTAAAGTTCTAATATTTCTAAATAAATACAAAAAAAAAATCCACAGACTTTTGCATCATTTTTGTATTTTTTTTTTTTTGCATTTTGTTGTGGTAAAACCACAAGCTTTATTATTTTTTTCATTTGGATTTTATATGATGGACCAACAAAATGAAGCACATAAATACAAAAGTAGAAGGAAATATCTGCCATGCTAATCAAAATGTTCTTTTAACTTTGAAAAGTGTGGCATACTCTCTTTTTATGTTGAGAAAGACCTCAAATGTTGAACATTAGCAAGTAAAACAGCTCCACGAAGACCAAAAAACACACCAGAAAATTCAGGAACATAGACAAGTAGAAGTCTAGAGAAGGTTGAATTATAAATCAATATCCTAACAATTGAACATGTCATTGTAGTACTGTTCAATAATTTGTCCCAAAATGGAAATAAAGGACAGCAAGAGAGAGTGTTTTTCAGGCTATTCAACCACCATGACATAGTTATCCACCAAAACTAATAGGGCAGGCGAGGAGAAAAGAATGGGCTTTGGTTAATTGGGACCAAAAGATTTGGTGTCATCAGAAAACTTGAAACACAGTGGAAGCATCGTGGTGGAGTGATGTTATTTTGGTAGTGAACTGGAGGAATTCTGAAAGAAAACCTGTTGAAGCCGTGAAATGCTTTACACTGCAGGAAATGTTCCCACGTATAGAAATAGAGCCACGCAAGGGTGAAAATCACTTACAACAGAAGAGATACAGCCATAACTGCAATAATAAGTATTCTACAAAATACTGAAAACCATGCATCTGTACTTTCATGTGTTTGTTGTATCACATTGAATCCCATCAAAAATACTTTTCAGTCTGAGGTTGTAAAGTCAGTTGTAATGTTTCATCTTCCACATAAATGTTCAGATCCACATTCTAAAGGTCAGTAGGTCACGGGAGCCATGGATTTCCAGAAGAGAAACATCACATCCTCGTCAGTGGGTAAAAAAAAAAAAAAAAAAAAAAAAAAAAAAAATAATGAAGTCTTTCATGGCTTCTTTCTGTCACGGCCCTTTGATGTGCGACTCGGTAGCTGTGCCACACTGTGGAGGACAAAAAGATCAGAAAAAAGTTGACATGTTCAGCTCTCGTTGCTGACAGATGAAATCTATTAGATCACACTGTTTTCAAGGTTATGATAGCTGGCATATTACATTAGCGCGACATGAAAAGTTAATCAGAGCTCAGGCTACTACCCCATTTTTTGTTTTAATTAATAAAAAAATAAATAA
>NW_006800085.1:727496-735189 GCF_000485575.1 Poecilia formosa
ATATATAACTGCATATAACTTCTTGTTTTTTGATTTAGATTTTTCTCATAATTTACATAAAGCATGTTTTCTTTTCTTTTTTTTCATCAAATGACTGTAATCAGGGATAATAATTTCCTCCAAAACAAATTCCCTTCTTCAGTGCCTTCAGCTACTCGCTGGTTTTGTAGCAACAGCAGGTTCAGACACCTGCTGTTGTCAGCTGACTGCCTTGCTCAGACTATCATCCTCAAAAGGTTTCAACAACACTCTTTCAAGCTGACAAACATTTGTGTTGCACAAGTGTTCAACTTTTGCATCTCCTCACACAGAATGAATGTAGAGAGAAAAAAAAAATGCCAGCCACAGAGAAACTCCCAGCAGCGCCTCCATCACGATAAAGTCAAATGAGTCAGACACCGACAAGAAGTTTGAAGGGGTTGCAGAGAAAAAAGCAAAAATAATAGAGACAGAAACAGATGAGATAGATGGAAAGTTCAACAAGAGAGCAAGAAGTGATTGAGAGAAAGTGCTAAACATGAAGTCAAATAGAAAAAAAAATAAAGCCACAGCAGACGCAATCAAGAGCCCAGAGAAGCAGAGCAGTGAGAGAGCTGATGCTCTATTTTATTTATTTATTTTTTTTCTTCCATGAGCTGAGATATCACAGTGTTGACACTGCACACAGTACAGGCTCCTTGGCAGGAGCCGGGAAGATATAGCGCAGGCTGCATCCACACTTAAAAGCTTCACCACCTCATCTGATGTTTATATCCCCTCGAGAACTGACATCAGGACAAAGCCTGAAATTTCTCTTCTCTTTGAACTCTTTCTCGCATGGCCTGAATGCTAATGTTAGATCAAACAGAGGGGGAAGGAAGAGTGTCATTTTTTTTTTAAAGCTTACGTTTTACTTGTTAAAATATGAGTTGCTTTTCGAATCAACACCAATGTCCGTAGAAAAAGGAACACGCTTTCTACCAAATGGTGGAAAGTGACATTGTATCCTGTACTGCCGTTATGCATTATTTACAGATACTGCAACCATTTGCGTTGTTCACTTTGTTTATTCTGTTGTTAGAAGGTATGCCTGGTTCAGTGATTTGATGTTCAGCTGTGGGTAAAATTGTTGGTGGCGATACAGCTGCTTTCAAACTCAGGTTCGCTCTCATTTTTCTTCACACAGAAAATACTCTTTGCTTCTGTGTTTAGCCATACGACTGACATTCGCAGAGTTACTTATGCTATCTGTTTTCTGACCATTCAAAAAATAGCTCTGACCCAGTCCTACTTTCCAAAATGACAGCTTACAGTCATATTCAGTACATTAGAATATTATTAAAAAGTTATTTTACTTCAGTAACGTAATTCACAAAGTGAAACACATGATATAGATGAATTACTTCCTGGTAGACAGAGTCAACGACTCCATGTTATTGACTAGGTTTCCTTAGAGATTAAGCTTTTTACCATTAAAAAAAATCATACTGAATGTGTTCCAATGTAATGTAGTTTATTTGGATTTTAATCTGAATGAATCAGATATATTTGAAATAAACTCCATTCAATATAAGTGGATATAAAGACCTGTTTGCTGTGAACTATATCATTGAACTGAAATGCGTTGCAATAGAATCTTACTCCTGTTTAGTTCCTAATAAATACATTTACAGAATTATTGCCTAAAGCTTTTGTTTTACCCACTGAGGCCTAGAGGAAACAAAACAGATTATAATAAAAACAAATGTTGAACAGTGTAGATAATTGAAGCAATACACATTTTATATTAAATACCGTTTTGTTCCCGTCACATAAACTTGACAAAATCTACATTGCAAATTCAATGTCATGATGTAATTTCAGACAATAAGCTCTATTGTCAAACTATTTTGTTTACTCATTACAGTCCTCGGTAGATGAGTTTATTCCCCCTCACGCTGGTATTTGCAGCCCTTCTTATTTCTTCCCTCCAGCTGGTCAAAGCGTCATTTTTAATCCGATGGCTTCATTAAATGATAAAGAATGGCATTAATGAGCACCCCTGCCCATTCACAGAGGGGCACCAGTAAAAGAAGAAAGAAAGAGAGCAGTAAAAAGAAAAAAAAAGATGAAAGGAAAGGGGAGAAGCAGCAGAGAGAATAGTCAATGAGTGAAGACTTTAACTATATTCAACTATAGGAGATAATAAGATCACCATATTACTAAATGTTGCAAATGACCGCTAAACAACATCCCTATTACTGCTTATAAAACTCAATCCATGCATGATGTCCCGACAGCCAGACCATGAAATACTGCAATAGTCTGGATCTAAAGTGATAGCAACCTTCATTATTATAAATCCAATTTTCTTTGTCAATACTAATTGGCAAAGTTTGAGAGAACAGGTAGCAGTCCCCAGATTGTTAAAGTTGAAAGAGTAAAAAAAAAATCTGGGCTTTCAATAATTCAACATCAGTTTCTTTCTGCATAATAACATGCAGTTGACAGATCTAATGCACACTTAAGATGACAAAAATAGATTTTCTTTCTATCTGACCAAATATATTCTTATTGTGATTGGCTTTATTTTGTTCCTGCCAGTTGTCTGACATACGACAACCGGCAGGAGATTCCCTACCTATGTATAGAAGAATGTTCATTTATCTGGCAGCAGCATTTTTGGGATATTATTTTATCTGTCTGTAAAACCGCTAAAGTACCAAAATTCTTGTCACTGCATTAACTTTTTACTCAGGATTATTAAGAAAGCAAGTGTGTATTTCCATAAAGAACTGACAGATAATCAGCAATTAAACAAGCTATAAAAGGTCTGAAAACTGTAGAACCCTGAAAAGTTAGCAGTTGCAAAAAATTAAAGTGCATATTTTAAAAATTTGACCAATATTCTTTTTTTTTTTTTTTTTTGAAGCATTCACTTTTCTTTCTAGTTTTGGGTACATAATAAAATTAGCTTTTATTTTTATGACATGTTTTAAATGAAAACTTTGGAATTGTGATAGATTTTTTTTTAGGAGATCTCTAGAATAAACAAGACAAAAATAAATGTAAAATCTCATCAAATATGTCAACAAAAGGCACTACATATATTACCAGTTTTTGTGTAAATAACTTTGCTCATCAAGTGATATATTTTTGTAATACCAGACATAAACATTACAAATGTAAAACTCAATGTGTAAATTTTTCTCTTTTAATAACATGACTTACTGAATAATTCAATTTCAAAGTGCTTAAAAAGCTACAAAAAATCAAGAATTTATACTTTTTTTTTTTTTTACATTTCCGATAATTTTGTAGCTAGTTCTAAATTCAGACTAATTACTTGCAGTTTGTTGTTCAGAAGGGTCATGTGCAAATTCTCCTCATAGTGAATTGTACGTTTTTGTCAAATATCTCCAGATAGGCATGAGCGCCTTGTGCTCTGGTTCTTTCCCTGAAATTCCCATGTGAAACATATCTGCTTGCACAGCTTTCACATGAAGTTTGTTGCCATCAGTGGATGCCCCGACAAACAAGCAAGCTCCTCCAACAGTTTAAACTTGAATCCACATTCCCACAAGGACAAAGCTTCCTCTCCTCCCTACTTACGTCACTCTTGCTTGAACCTCCCATTGCTGGAACTTGGAGTAATGGGAATCCCGGGAAATGTCAGCCTGAGATATGAAAGGACAAACAGTACCCATGATTTAAACATCTGTTATAGGCGAATCAGATTCAGCGAAGACATACAGAGAAACACAGGTGTGCACTTTGACGGATGACAAAGCAGCTGGCCTGAGGCGACTCCTGTTTTGCCGCCATGTTTGCGTGCAAACTTCCACTTAGTGTTGATGTTCACGGCGGTTTAAATGCAGAGGCCGAGGCAGGCCGAGGTGCGTGCTGATGCGGAGGCTGGCGTGAGCGTTTATTAGACCGTGTGCATGCCGAGGCTCATGTTTTATTGACGCAAAGTCCTCGGCGGGCAGCTAAAGCTGGCGCCGTGTGTGCCTTCAGAGAGCTGCGTGTTTTGGCTGAGGGGAACTGTAGCAATCACACACAGATAAAAACATCACAATACAGAGAAGAAGGATACGTCAACACATGGACCAGTCAGGTGGGGGCTGGTGGTGGAAGAACTTGGAACATGTGGTGAAGGATGAACACACAGATGGAGGAGTTCTGGAAGGTTTGCTGGCTATGCTTGCCTGTAATGTTTTAAAATCATGTTTTGTTGGACACCATTTTATTTTTTTTTAAAGATTGAATGAAAACATGGTTTGGGGGCAAACGTTTGAATTTTTTTGCGACCCAACTTAAAATGACCCTTTGACTACAAACTAATTTGGTTACAATATATTATGCGCGTGATTTAATTTAAATCAGTCTTTGTGATTGGACAGTTATGATTACATATTACTACATACAAATTTAATGTTAGCCCTGAACTATAAACAATCTAATTCCACTGTCCACATTTTAAATCCTCTTTGATGGACCATCATATTGAAAAACACTGTAGCAATTATTTAGCAAGTGGTGGCAACATCCTATAGTGAAATTGTTTTACTGCCAGTGCTATTTGGGGTCTGCACAAAGTGGGTAGAGTGATAAAGTCGGTCTATCTCAACATTCTGCAGATTTACCTCAAGCCAATGGTAAGACAATTAATACTTAAGGATTATTTGGATTTCCAAAAGATAATGATCCCACACACCTTGTAGCTTTCTACTTGCTGCCAAGTAGAGAGGTGAAATATCAAGAGACTTGTCAATAGATACAAAAAAATGTTGATTAAAGTGTAGTGTGGAAACAGACATGTAATCAGTTATGTCTTGTGTCTGTATGTCTATTTTTGATAGCAGGTTAGTCCAACAATAAGTTCAAACATGATTCAATTTTTTCCTTATGTAAGTCTTTTACACATTTGACATTTTTTATATACACATCACTAAAATGAATTGAATGTGGAGCTAAAACTGTGTTTGAAGAGCACATTCCCACAAAGAAATAAAACAATGCAATCAAGGATACGCATACTTGTTCCCATTGTGGAGAAAATAATACTGGTATCGAGACGCATGAGCATGGAGACAAAAAAAAAAAAAAAAAAAACTTTCATGCTCTTACATACAGAGGGAGGTTTATTTGCCTTTGATAAATCCTAGATTTCACGGTTGGGAAGTTGCACAAACCTCTCCTTTCCTCACCTCTATTGTAACATCTGTGATAGCAGCTGGGTGCAGAGTCTCTCTGAAATAGCTGCCTAATATAATCACAGCTAATGGCATTATACTTCACACTATTTACATGTTGGCAGAATAAATTATCCTGCTCCAATCCAATCTACTAACCCTCCTACAGCTGCAATTGCTCACTGCTTCCCTTTATTTGAACCTCATCTCTGCTTTTGCACATCCTGCCTCCTTTCTTTCTTTATTTATCACTAGCTTCTCATTTAGTCTGGGCCCCAATATTGCCGCAGCTAAACCAAAAAATATGGATGAAAACATACATGAGGTGGATCAAATCAGTCGTTTAGCGTTCACTGCCATGCTTCTGTTTGCCCGTGAGGCACGGATACATACAAATAAACCACAATAGATCTGCTTTTGCTTACAGTTCTGTAAAACTGTCACAAGCAAAGAAGAGTCAGAGCATGACCAGAAGTAATTCTTGTCCAAAATGATCCATCTGTCCATTGTCTGTACTGACCTGGATGGTGCCCGTCTCCAGTGGTCATTTGGTGCGAGCAAAGCTAGGACCTGCACAAGTCAGAAGTCCACAACAGGGCAACACAATGGCAAACAAAACGGGTAAGATTGCACACAAACACTCTGTATTAGAGTGTAATTATCCCAACTTGCATATTTGTGGGAGAATTTAGGAGCACCTGCAGAAAACCCATGTATGTACAGGGAGAACATGCACACTCCAGAATTACAACCCATGATGTTCTCACTGCAAGAAAACAAACTGCACCACTGTGTAGCCTTATTTCAGAGTTGGCAAGCAAAATAGGTTAAATGTCATTACATACAGTATAGCGCCAGGCAGAAGTTGACTGAAACATACAATGGACAAAAGTCTTATATAGATTCTGGGCTCCTATTAACTTAATGTTTTAGGAGTGGAATGATTAAATTACCTCTTCAAATAATTTTAAGAACAAGAATTAGATGTACGAGTTTTTAATTATGTATTTTCTTTAACTCACATATAATGAAGGTTGTACAGAAGTACTCAAAATTATAATGCACCCTGATTAATACTGAATATTCAATTACATGCTTAAATAACCATCAGCATGCCTTTCACTTAACCCTTTCTAGATATTTGAGAACTCTTTGTGGAGGCTGGTTTTGTTGTATTGACTTAATTATAGTTAACAAATTTTCTGTATATTTAATACCTTGATGTTACTCAGTTTTACATATTCCAAACCCAGGTTTTATGTTGTTTTTATTTTTTTATTTTTTGTTTTTTTTTGTTTTTTGTAAGCGCACTAAATTCTGTTCAGGTTTCAACAATTTGATCAACACTTTCACTGTCACATGAAGAAAAGTGAGTTAGCAAAGATCAAGCCCACCATGAAATGAAATTTGCTGGAACATCGGTGTCATTGTCCAGCGTGCAGTAAGTTTCAAATCTCAATGGACTGAGAGTGTGCTCACCAAAAGAAAGCAGTCTCTGCTTAAAACTAACACTTTAGAGCTTTAGCAAAATTTCCAGGTGCTCTCATGGAAAAGTCAAACGTCTTACCATGACAAAGTGTAAGGATAAGTAAGAGTGTAACACTTTCAAATCTAATAAACTTGTGCCAGCTGTAAAGCATGGTGGTGGTAGCATTATGATTTGAAGGTGCGGAAAAGCATTGAATGAAATGTCTGGAATAATACAGAGTTGTATCACCTGTCATCATGGAAAAATAATAATAAAATCATTTATATTGCTATTTTCACCCTGTGGTTTGTACATCGAAGTACCCCTTTTTCATTTAACTTCACAAATTCTGATTATTTTTTCCTCAAAATCGTTGGATTTTTGCATTTTCCCATTCAATGCTTGGATTCAAAGCCGGTGAGGCAGCAGTGAGCTGAGCCTCACCTGGGATTGCGCAACCTCTGGCTAACTGCACTGTCTGCCACTCAGAGAGCATGCTCCTCCTGCCTGTACTTCGCCAATAAAATGGTTAAACATCTAATGTATGAACTTATTTTCCATAATCTAGCTTATCTATATAATGTACAGTGTTTTTTGTCACCAACTGTGTGTGTAACGTGTTTTGTGTGCTGAGGAGCGTTCAGAAACGGCAGAGAACAGATTCGAGGTGAGGCAGGCAGTTCTTTTGCCTCATCGCTAGGGGCGCTCATGATCTCAGACAATGTGACTCCACAACTGCAGAGTAAGACAGTAACAGCGAGCTAGCAGCTAGCCGTCAAGTGCAGCGATATATTTATAGTTTTCTTCTCTTACCACAGCAATCACTTATTAATAATCCGAAAATAAACATTAAGCCTAAATCCATACTACTGCAACAGACTGAATGTTCTGCTCTTTGTGTGGGAAATATCTGAGTGTTCGTTTTTTGTGGCCGTGTTGTCAGTTGCTATGACAACAAGTCTGCTTGTAGCTGTGGTGATACAGAGAGCGAGAAAGACGTGGTTTTGAGTTGTTCTTTAACGATTTTTCCCTTTGTTGTGGAGCAGCACGAAATTAATAATATCTACATGTC
>NW_006800085.1:735516-760017 GCF_000485575.1 Poecilia formosa
CTCCATAAATATAAATATTTATGGGGTGGCACACAGGTGCACATTTATAACTGTTTAAAGGTACAAACATTTTCTTTCAGCATGGTTCAAATAGTTTAGTTAATTCTTCTTGCAAAAAACTGCTTAAATGATGCTCTGGAGCTCAGTATTGTATTGGAGGAAAACAATTAGCTTGAGAAGAGTGGGGAAATGTGGAAAGAAAAGAAAATGAAATTCTGCCATCTTGACAATGGAAGCCATTGTGGTAAAGCAGCGAGAGCCGGCTCTGCTGTCAAATTATCTCCAATGATAAATAATGTCTTCATTAGACATAATAATCACTTTACCACCTGAGACAAACAGGGCAGCTGGTAGGCCAGACACAAGTCAGCCCGACCAATAAGAATTGGTTATACTAAAGAAACCGGCAAGCAGCAAATCCTCAACTGTAATTATTCTCAATATAGAAGTCACATCCCTCATCACTATGACCTGACCTTCCTGATGATGTGTGTGTCGGCATGTGTGTGTGTGCACTTGTGTATGAAGGGAAGAGAAAGAGTGCGCAACACAGGAGAACCGAAGCACAAGAGATGGATTTGAATGCTGACGTGAATAGATGAGGCATGAATGGAGGTCCCAGGGTGTGGGAGAGACATGACACCTCATTATTCAGGTCTCGGTGCATGTGTGTGAGCGCATTGGTGTGTGTTGGAAAATAGGACGAGGGTGGGCTCAGGGATGCCAGATGTCTTATGAATTCATCAGAAACACACAAGCCCACCCTCAAGGACTCTACCCAACGTGTTTGTCCACATACTGTTCTTCTATGTGACTCCTAAATGTTTTTGCATGGTTTCCAAGATGTTCCCAGCTGCCCAGTTTGGCATCATGCACCTTGACGTTCTTCTGGCAGACGGGGCTCAGGCCCACACATCTTTTAGCATTTGATATAGTAAAGTATAGTAAAGTGACATGAGTCAACATTCTCTTCAATCAATGCATCGTTCTGTTTTGCACAATTTTTCTTTGAATACAGCTTTTGCCCACAAACCGAACAGACAATTTATGGATTGTTTCAATTTCAGCTGGAGGTGATAAGAGGACTGATGACCCCGTAGCCAACAACGAGATTGGTGCAGAGTTGTATCTGTTTTTTCTTACTGTTACAGACCACCGGTGTTACTTCCAAAGAGTGATTATGTGATCGGAGCCTCTGATTCAGCCAACAGCTTCTATAGGTGATGTTGTGTTTAGTCTTACTGCTTCTGTTACATTTTCAACCAATTCTGTCTGTTCTGCCTGCTCTGGTGTGTGTTGCACTCTTTGGAAGTCTTTCTCTCTAAAAGTCCCATTAACGCTGGTGCCTGATTGTCTGCTCGGAAGCAGCCGAGACTTGGATGATTAAAGAATCATCTGTACCTACAATTGTAGCTGCAACACCAAGGATGTTTGCAGAAAGTGCATCAACTCCTCTTCACCAGACCAGTTGTCAAGACCAAGATCTTTCTGACACCTCCCTTCCCCGGTTTAACGTTAGACCAACTGTGATGTCTGATGTGCTGCAGCATACACAAAACTTGGTGACTTTGGATGTTTTGGAAGTGATTATATCCAGCACAAAGACAGGTGACAGTGATCCTTTGTCAGTATGACAGCAGTTGTGAGTTTGACAGGTTTTTAATCTGCGGTGTGTTCTGTCTGCGTTAACTGTGTTTGAACTGTAAAATGACACGAGGGTTGCATAGCTGAAGGATTTAAGCATTCTGCTGTGTGGTTTGCAGTGGATACGGAAATATTTTGGTCATGTCAATGAGTGCATAACAACAAATAACTAAAACCAGTAACATTTTGTACCCCACAGATGATAGTTGTTTTCCAGTTGTTTAAAATTATTGTCTGTGAAGAATGATGACAATCCTTCTAATCTCTTCTCTAACCCAAACGACAGGATTCCAATTTTTGATCCAATGTTTGGTATAAGAAAAAAAAAAAAAAAAAAAACCCAAACGACAGGATTCCAATTTTTGATCCAATGTTTGGTATAAGAGAAAAAAAAAAGAAACACCTCCTGTCCTTAGCACAAAAAACAAACTTCAGGTAAAATATTGTATTTAACATACATACGACATTTCTGTAAATCAAATTATTTAAATTCCAATTCAGTAATTGTAATCATCAAAATTACATGAACATGTACATAAAAAGAAATCAAATCAACTAAAGATGCACACAAAAAAAGAAAACAAAATTGCAAGTTCTTCCCTGCATTTTATTCATGAGTTAAGTAATTAGACAGTCTGGGAATGTCTGTATTCATATCATTACCCAAAGCTAATCAATAATTGACTTAGGTTACACCACCTCCCAACCTCCATGACACCACTTGACCTTTTGTCTGAGCTTCCTCCTACTTTTACATTAATATTCATAGGTTTTGTTGGTATGAGGGAAGAATGATGTAAAACGGAGAGAGAAAAGTGAGGTTGCAATGATTCTTGAAATCATCACTGTTAAAAGTCTTGAGTTTAAGACAAATTAGAAATGCTTCACTAAGTTAACTCATCCTTCTTCACAATTAATAGCGAAACAATGGCGACACAGTCACTATTCTCTATAAAGACGTTTTGATTGCGCCTATGTTGCGCTCGTCTTTGTCAAGCAGTATTTAAGCATTTTATAAATTGCTTTTGACCCACATGATCAATTTAGATTGATGACTTATGTATGTCGTCCTCCCACACCTGACCTCTGTTGTAAAAATGTGGCAGGAGAGTAAGATTAAAACAGGAGATAAGGTGATTAAATACCCTTCTCTCCTCATGTCTTGAGATCTGTTCCTAATCAGACATACAGGGGCAAACTACAAGCACAGCAGATGAGCATACCCGATGCATTATTCATTAGATGGTGTCTCAATCAGAGCCAGATCGATACACTTTCTGTATTTACACAGCAGCAGGCCAAACCGACTGGCAAAAATACCCCCGAGAGAGATTAGGGAACAGGTGTGATGCTTCAAAGAAATGCCGAAAAAAATATTTATTGAGCCACTTTCCGAAGGGAAGACATATTATCAAGGTTTATGAGATAAAAGTATATGTCTTTAAGACATGTATGCTTGCATAGAAATGTAATTGCATATCAATGAGCAAAAATCACTGAGCTTGAAGTGTTTGCTTCCGTTGCCCCCTGCAGGTCAACGTAAACAACGCATTGCCGTAACCTTTACTGTTCATTTCCAAGAGAAATGTGATGCATGTCATGCAAGTTTATATGCACTCGTTCGTGTCTTGCATAACCTTTTGTTTTCCAGAGGATATCTTCATTAAAGACAGAGAGGAGTGTGGTGTGATCAAAGACCTCCACATAAATTCCCCCGTCTCCTCATTTCTCTCCAAGTCACATCAGCTTGCCAGAGTTGTCTTGCGCACATCTCACCGTATGCCCTACCATCTGGGGATGCGTTTGGCTCCCTTTGTTTCATCCTTTTCTTCTCTCTGTCTCTGTCTGCATCTCTGAAGTGTGTGAACTGTGAGTTTTCTGTTCTTGGTGTTGTGCTGGGTCTCAGGTGAGAGCTGGCTCTGTCAGTGTACTTGGCAATAGCCAATGAGCTCTTCCTTTCCTGTCCTTTGTTAACACTCTCCTCTCTCTCAGGGACCATGTTAATTGCTTTTGGACACCAATCAGTGTTCATTAAACAAGCCCATATCCAACATGGCAGATGCTCATTCATTGTGTAGCAATCCATGTTTTTTTTTTTGTTTTTTTTGTATTTTTTGTTGAGGAAACTGTCTGGAGGGCTGATTTAGTCACATATGTAGTTAATTGTCATCTGTTTGCTTTTTCTATATTATTTTAAGAAAACATGTTTTTTTCATGTCATTATTACAAAGTAGAGTATTGTCAAATTAAACAATAAAACAATTATTCTATCAAATATTTTCAATGACCAATGGAAAATAAAAATGTTTGGTTAGCATTTCCTCTTAGATAAAACAATTGATTCATGTTTCTGCTATCTATGCATAAAAACACAGAACCTACCTCTTGAACCTTTTTCACATTTTTTCTCATGTTGCATTCACGATTATTGTATTTGTATAACAGCTGTGTCACCCTCTTTCAGCCCCATGACTGTTGTCTTTGACATAGATATGCTTCTCCCATTCCATTATAACTTTGAATTTATATTTAGGGTTGTAGTCATCCTGAGAGGTGAATCTCCAACAAATTTTGGGGATTTTTTAATATACATTTTTGCAGGCCCTTGCATGTATTTACCACAACACAACTCTTATGATAAGATTCCTACATCACTGGGTGGCCACCACCATATTGGTGATGATGTATTTCTGGGTGATGTTTTCTGCAACACAAAGCATTTGGCTAATAAGGCTAAATTTTAAAATTTGGTCTCATTTGAGTAGAGCACTGTCTTCCATGTGTCCGACATATGACTTCTGTTTAATTGATGACTTCTTTGGGGTTCCTTTCAATAATGGTTTTCATGTTGCCTCTCATCCATATCCAGGCCAGATTCGTAGAGTGAACAGTTGTCCTCAGATTATCCCTCCAGTGTTTGCAGCTCCTTTAGATTTAGAGTTGGGTTGATCAATGTTTGATTTTTATTAATAAAGAAATTTAAAACTCATGCATCACTGCTTCCACTTCAGAATGATGTGCTACTTTGTGTTGGTTTGGTTTCGTCAGTATTTGTAATGATTATTTTAGAAACTGCAAAAAGTAATAATTAATTTTGCAAGTCTAAGTAGACTTTTAAACTTCCCTTTGATTACAAATCAAATTAAATGAAAAAAAAAATTAAATTAAAACGTGAACAGCTTTCTGGAGCCTTAAAAATAAGTCAATCTATGACTTCATTAAGAAAGATATTTGAGAATCACCTCAAGTCGCTTTTTAAAAAACCTTCTGAGTATTAAGTGCATCACAAATCACATTCAAACATAATGGAAACCAGCTCACATTAATATTTCAATTTGAGCAGAAAAAGCCAATTGCAATCAGCTGCAGGAAAAGGGCCGCAGAAAATGAATTCGAACAAAATCTAGACATTGTTTATTCTGTCATAATGACATCCTACATAAGTTTTTTTTCCAGGTCAGCTCTAGAGTTAAGACTGACAGGCTCATCAACTGATAATGAGACAGCTGTCTGATTAGTGTGTTCATGTCCAGGTAGAATACATCGTATCACACTCGTATCTAGCACAAGATGACCACAGTAGTCTTTATTGTCCTGATACCCAAAGGGTTAGATTTCTCCTTCTATGCCTTTCTCTAATTTTTTTTTCTGCCCCAGTGTGATCTCCAGCTCTCTTTCATTTTGTCCATGAGCAAGGTATAATTATCTTCTAACCCCTCAGGATTGTTGGCCAGATGAACAGGTAGGAATTAATAGTTAGATACATTATAACAGGCTTTCTTCATTCAACATGCATTATTGTCTCAAGAGCTCACTTATATTTTAGCCCCACATTTTCATGTCTGCAGGATTATGATAAATTGCATTTTTTTTTTTCTTTCGGTTATAAGTGGATTAAAGAAGAAAATACATAAACGTGCTCCTTTAATTTCTTGTATTAGTATGTGAATCACGCAGCCACATTAGAGAGAAATATAATACAATATTTTCTTTCTGCGTCATTAATCAACTTTATGCAGTCAAAGCGAGCTAACTGCATTCCTTTTTAACGTGCTTAAAATTGTCTTGCCACTATATGCAAGTGAAGTTATTAATTTACTTAACTGTCACGCTGGAAACTGTTGCCAAGAAAGGATTTCTACCATTGAGCTGCTACCCTACAAGGATACATTTGTTTTCTCTCCTTTTCACAAGGATCTGCACGCTGCAGCACATTACAAATAAGCTTAAACTGACTAAAGTCTTGCAAGGAATCAAAAAATTTCCACTCATGTTGAACCATTGCAAAGAATGCAAAAAAAAAAAAAAAAAAAAAAAAAAGAACTGTTACACTTCCCAGACAGATGAACGACATATTAAAAGTTCTACTGATTAAAGATTGTTGGGATGAGCCTGGAGTCTGTTGAAACAGTGATGGAAAAGAGGACGCTGTCCAAGCAGAGGACAGTTATGGACAATACCAGCCACCCCTTGTGCACCGTTTTCTCCCAGAAGAATAGCACACGCTCAGGGACAGGTTCTGTTCTCCCGATAGGCTCAGGAAGGCCTTTGTACCAAGGGTCATTAGACTCTATAATGCTGCTACGGGTGGGAGGGGGGG
This sequence comes from Poecilia formosa, assembly GCF_000485575.1. NCBI lineage: Eukaryota > Metazoa > Chordata > Actinopteri > Cyprinodontiformes > Poeciliidae > Poecilia > Poecilia formosa. The sequence continues at coordinate 741,761 of NW_006800085.1, forward strand.
ACGGCGGGAAATGGGGAAATTAATGTCTTAATAATTTATCCTTGTGACAGTTTTATTATTATTATTATTTTGTGCCTTAAGGTTTTTAAATGTATTTTTCTGGATGGTTATATATGTACATGAACAACACACTACCTCAATATCCTCTGGGTTAATAAAGTACCACCTAACCTAGCCTAAGAGGGTCCAACAGGTCGAGTTAAATAAAAAGCACCTAAAACCGTCTGAAAAATGCAAAGTATGTTTAAAATGAGCAGTGAATGATTTTACTTTCCTAGAAATTAAAGGATACATTTCCTTGTAAAAGTTAAGGCTTCCTTTTGGGGTCACTTTGGGGAACTTTATTTAAGACAGAACACAAATCAGAGAATAAAATTGATAGCTAAAGTTGGAGGGAAATACCTAATGACTTTTTAATTAGGTTTTATGCACAACTTTGAGGTCTTGGGTCAGTCATATATCCTGTAAAAGCAATGAAATCATTTTATAGCTACTATAAAATCATTTAACGAGAGAAAAAGTATTCTCAAAAAAGAATCTCTTGGGATTATCAACGTAATACCGATCAGTGTCCGTTGGTGCTGAAGATCAGCTAATGGTCTGCTGCTAATTAGATCCATTAATTAGTCCCATCCAGTGAGATTTGTGACACTGAAATGATCTATCTAGAGTGTTGGATATATGTCTTAGGAGGTTAAATTCCAACCAATATATAAAAAAGGTTCATTCTGTCTGCAAGGTAAATTACTAGAAACATTTTTCGGGCAGGAGTGTTTTTGCCTCAGTACTCTTCACCAGATTTAATTCCGACTCAGCCGCTTTTTTGCTGTTGAATCATGAATCCTGACCTTAACTGGGACAAGTGTCCCGCAGAGCTTCAGATGTTGTTCCAGGTTTGTTTGTGACCTTCTGGATATTAACACGAAGACAGATTTCATTTCATCTCGATTTGGACTTGGCATCAGCAGTTTTCTTAGCCCAGCGTTAACACTGCATATTGAATTTGATTTGTTCAAAATTCCGATTGGGACTCCGATTGGGTATTTGTTGCTGTTAAGAGAAACAACAAATAAAAGAGACAACAGCATCCTGAACATTATCAGTGAGAATGTTAAATGGGACAAAATTAATACAAATCTCATCCTTGTTGCACAGATGAAATGTTTCTATTTATTTTGCATCATTAACCCTTATTGTCTTGAAACATTATTCTTAAAATTACTCTAATTGGTATTAAGGACAATAAAAATTCTTATCATGACATCGCAGAAAAAAATATTAAAAAATCGCATTACTTGTAACTAAAAAGCAACTATTTTAACATTTATTTGTGTTTCACAGAAATATATCTTTGCAGTCAACATTATCTCATCTCATCATGGCACCTTTCAAAGCTGCAGCAGAAACAGAGTGAAAATTGATTAACTAGCGCCTCCTTCTGGCAAAATTGGTCATGTTACCTTGTTCTATGTACTATAAAAGTTTGTTTACTATAACATAAAAATATTAATTAGTAGGTCATGCACAAACTACATTTTACAGATTGAATGGGCTAACCTAATTCTGGTGTCAATTGTTTATAAATAGTAAATGTTAAGATCATCAGACATGTTCTTCCCGGAGCTCATTTAGTAATGAAAAGTTACAAAGAAAACATATCAACAAGGACCCACTGATAAGAGATCCCCTGTAAAATTGCATTATGATAAAGGACTTATTCTTTTTCTAAACAATTTGAAAACAACAGCATTTTTCATTATTAAGCAAATGATTAAATGTATTTTTATGTGGCATTCAATAATTTTGGCCTGGATTATTTCTGAATTCAGACAACATATTCTCCCTGTGCATGCATGCATTCTGTCTTGGCACCCCAGCACCCCTTGCGGCCTTGCAAAGACGAGTGGGTTGAGATATGGATGCATTGACGGATTGTGTCTTGTGTTACGGGTCCAGTCTACGAGGACGGAGACCTGCAGCAGAAGAATGGTCCTGAATAAACAGGAGACATGACAAGACCAGAAGCAGAGTGTTCTGGTTTGATGCTACCTCGCTTCATAGTGTCTTCAATTTCACATTTGTATTCAAAAATACACTTCAATTCACATTTCTGTCCATTTGCATGTTACACATAAAACAAAGACCACGTTTGTAATAACTTTCTATTATCTTTATAATAATCTAACAAATCCAATCTATTTCTACGTATATGCATGACTTTTTTAGCTGTTACTGACATTAGCAGAAAATAATGCTTTCACTTGGATGAATCAACACCAAACTTATTTAGTTAAAGTAATAATAAACTATATTAAATGTACAAAACAAAACTAATAACGCTACTAAAACCATTTTCCTATTAATAACTTTACAACAGCATCCGTATTATAACCTGCTAATACCATAGTTAAAGTAAGCATACTGTTAACATGGTTTAACTTTAATAAAACCACACATAAGTTTGCTATAAAATAAATCATACACAGTCCTGATATAATTGTGCATGCATTTTATGAAAAATTATCTGATCAAACAGGAGAAACATCCTTGCACATCCTTTTAGTAAACATTGTCTATTTCCATCCAATTACTGGTATATTTGATGCGTGTAATAGCAATTGTACAAACAAATAAAGAGAAAACAAATATTTGGGGTTCACACAAACCAGGCAATCGTTGATTAGTAACAATATATATATATATATATATATATATTTTTTTTACCACTATTAGAACTATATTCCTTCAGTAAAAGGGGCTTTGGGTGGCTCAGTTGGTAGAGTGCATCCACCATGTGCAGAGACTGTAGTTCCTCTTAATGTGTTTGAGTCTTGGCCTCGGGTAATTTTCAGCATGTCTCCCCTTTTGTCTCCTCCTTATTTCCTGTCCAATTACAGTTCAATAAAGGCCATAAAGGCTTAAATAATTAACTGTAAAGAAAACCCCAGATACAAAACATGGGAGGCTACTCCAAAGTTAAAAATGAATTGGCTATATTCATATATATATACACACAAACAAAGCTTTGATTTATGACCTATGCAACAAAATTCTCTAACCTGTCAGGTCTGCATCCATCTTTATTTTCCAAACTGATTTTTTTTTTCTTTTTTTTTTCATTTCCATGGGATCCAGGAGATCCCCACCTGCTTCCTAATCACCTTGAATGCAGTTCCTAATTTTGACCACTAGGTGTCAGAAACATACAGCCTATTAGCAGCAGATGGGTGAACAAACCCTGTCCTCATTTCCTGCAGGGACTTCATCCTCTAGTTCACATATTTATTTATGACACCAAGTTGCCTTTAAGAAATCATTTCACGACTTCCATTTTTGGAATCTGTTTATGTTAATTTCTCAGAGTAAGTAAGCTCGGCTGGCATAAAGTACACAATTTGGCTTATGACAACACAACCCATCCAAAGCAAACAGGAAATTTGCATGCAATGAAGAGTGAGGTCCTGGTGGGATTAAATCTGGGTGATAACGCATGTAAGGGATTATGCTGATCAGTCATATAGCAGTGAGGAGAGAATGTCAAAGCTGAACAGAGTCACCAGCAGGACAACGCAGGGAAGGGTAGGAACAAAACGTGAAAGCAGAGCATGTGATAAGCAAATAGAAAAAAATAGATTTTTGTAGACACAAAAATGGTATTTAGAACTTTTGTGGAAATCAGGAAAAATAAATGTTTTTTTTTTGTTGTTGTTGTTTTTTAACAGGAGTGTTTCAACAGGTTCTTGATCACCGCTTGGAAAGGAAGACTGAACTAATCAGGATGTTTTTTTTTTTTTTTTTTTTTTTTACCAGAATGAGTTTATCATGTCCACTACTATTGTCATGTCGCCTGCAAAATTAAATTAGCTTTTCCCAGACGCTTTTCTAAGCCTAATAGAAAATATACTGCCCATTACTTTAAAATGCTTTTGTCTTTACAACACCTGAGAGACGCAAAACTACAAATCAGCCAACCAGAGCATACGCTTCACAAGTCAACACACAGAGCAACGCTCTCAATCTGTACACATGTTACACATTTCTGAAGCCAAAAGAGCATACAACTTTGACTGCATCAAGTTGTAACTCAGTGTGTGGATAAATGGTTGCTTAACTTTAAAGGTCTTTCGTTACCGCTATGAACCACCTTCTAACATTTTGTGTACTTTTGACCTGAAAAAAACATATTGACACTAGCTAAACAGTACACTTGTTTTGGAAAAAAAAAAAAAAAACTCAACAGGAAAACAGATGTTGCAACACTTGCTGCCCTGCTTTAAACAAGATGAGCAATATAACAGGGTTTTGCTAAAAAGATAGCAACAAGGAGAGTAATAGTCAACATACCACAAGGATTTTCTTCTGAGACAGACAAGGAGCACTTAAAAGGATGCTAATACTGTTGTCTGGACACACCGGGCTGAGGGGGTGCATGTACGACCTACGACCCAAAGAACCAGAATGGCTGTATCATTTGTTGTAATTTTGGTTACTATAGCAGAAGGGTTTTGTTTTGTTTTGTTATGTTTTTAATATTTGACCTGAATAATTTCGGACATCCATGACATCCTGTAGGAGGTGGAGAAAAAGTTATATTTTGTTCATGCAACACTGGATGAGCCAGAATATGTGCAGCCCCATGGAGAACATAAAGACAACCTTTGCAGCGGGGGCTGAGGCCATGTGCCATCCTCAATAGTTGGATGACATTGTTATAATCATTCACAGACCTGCTCACACTAGCAACATCTCTGTCACTGCCACAGGTACTTTTTTTTTTCACCTATTCATTGTCCATACCCACTTATTTTCACAGGGTTGCCAACGGCTGCTGCCTTTCTCCAGCGTTCTTTGGGTGAGAATCACAGCTCAGTCTGTCACGACACAACACACACAAACGCACACGCAAGTTTGTATATCTACTCATATTAGCACTCACATTTAATCCAGACATTTTTCATAACCCTAACCCTGACTACTATATACTTAACCTTAACAAAAACCTAATTTGTACCTTTACCTCTAAACCACACCCATAACCCTAAACAAGTAGTCCATCATATTAAGGCCAAGCTTTGGTCCTCATCTGTCTTCAGACCAGAAATGGTCTTCAATAGGACAGCTAAGCAAATATACACACATACACACACACACACAAGGGCAACTTTAACGTCTGAGATGTTTAAGGAGGAAGATAGGTGTATGGACGTCAAATACAAAAACAGGTAAGACAACAATATTTATTTATAACAAAAAATAAAAACAAGACAAAAATCCAAACAAAGCAAATAGTTAAATAAAAAAAGAAAAATCTAATTTAGCTTGTTGTGATATTTTATTAGTCTCACTGCTGCATTTTTAAACAGTATGGAATGAATTAAAGCTGAAATAATTACACAAAAAATGTTGTTTGGGGTCAAAACTGAAACATAAGCTTCTCTTTTAGGTTCCATATATTTGTTCATTTGACTCCAGTGGAGTCGGTGCCTCACCAGTCACGAGCCTCACCTCACGTCTCTGGCTCTCTGGTGACCCTCTGAGTGTTTTTAAACCACTGCTGCATGTCAAAAACATTTTGCTGCCTCTCTCACATGTTTAGAGTTCTTTTTCATTCCCCTATAGCCTGTCTTGTGCTTCCCTTAACCTTTGTGTTGGCATCTCTCCCCAAAAGTTCCCTATCAAAGTTGAGTAAATTCAGCAAGCTGTGCAATGTTTATTGTTTATGGTTTTAAAACTTTTCTCTCTACTGTACCATAAATCCAAGTCACTGTCGTCGCCCGCAAGTCTGGCTCAGCTGGAGAATTTATGAAACAAAATCATTTCCTCCGCACTATTTGTCACATTTCCTCAGTGCTAAATCAATGAAGCTGAATTTGACCTTATAACATAGTAATTTTTTTTTTCCTTTAGTATAACAAGGCCCTTTGATAAAACATGAATTGATTGAGAAATGTCAATAAAATTAAAGAAAATAGATTTTTGGCTACATCTTGTTTACACAGATATCTATACTCTATAAAGCAAGGATGGTTGATAAAGTATTTTTTACTTGATGGGTAATGGCTATTATAGTTAATAGTAAACTATTGACTGGGCGGAGAGCTGGTGAGCGGTTAACTGAGTCCAGACTTGTGTCCAGGGGACTGGTGTGGCAGACATACCTACTTTGGGTGAGTATTTGTCCAACCATGTACATAAGAGGAGTAATATAGTATATAATCTTAATGTCATGCAGGCATGACATTAAGATTAGAAAGCTACATCAGCCAACAAAAACAGCATTCTTAATGCCAAAATGTGGGTCTAATGAAAAATATGTTTAAAACCTGCTTAAATGTTGCTATTTTTAAAATGTACTTTTAATCTGAGAAAAAAAAAAACCTTCATCAGAACCCATATTCTTATTTGCTGTAAATTTTAAAAATATATGCATTTTAAAAAACACATTTGATTATCCTGGGGAGGGGGCTTTAGCAGTTCTGTTACCTAATTGCTGTACAATTAATTTCCACAAAGAAAATATTTTGTATTATCACTTTTATCATCGTCACATAACACAAAGTATTGTGATAAAGTTTTGAGTTTATATCACCTACGCTTACATAGATGGACAAAGCCAGAGACTCCTGCTAACCTGCTTATAAAGCAGTACTGATTAGTACAGTGTCATCTTTGTGCCACCTTATTTTGCATGCAGAAAGACGGATGTGCAAGCACCTAGTAATCTGAGAAAACAATAATATGTGGCATATGCATCACACTTGAGTCAGTGTACACAAATTAACCATATGATTAGCCAATCACAGACAAGTTTTTTTTTATTTTTTATTTTTTATTTTTTTTTGGGGGGGGTTTTGTTGTTTTTTTCCACTCCCCAAGAGTACTACAGTAAATGGCGGGTTCAATGGGTTGAAAAGCTGTTACAATCAGCAAATCCAAAATGTGGAAATTACAGAAAACATGAAGGATGTATGGAAAAACACAAAATAGTTCCAAGATAAATATTCCAATTAAGAAGCAGAAGAATGTTTTTATTTTTATTTTTTATTTTTTGCACCAATTTGTTTTTTATTATGTCAAACATAATTTTGTGTCATCCCTCAGACAGGGGCAGCCTCTGTGGAGGGGAAGCAGATACACTCATTTGAATGGAAGTCAACAGAATTGGTGTGCTTGATGCAGTAAGATGCAAACCGATGTCTTTTATAAGTATAGTTGTTTTCTATAATAACTTGATAAATTATTAAAGGACTTTGCTGCTTCCTAATGAGCGACATTTAAAAAAATGGTTGAATGCAGTCACTTGTACTGTTGAAGTCCAAGGTCCAAGTTTACCCAACACGGAACTATACCCAAAGCACAAAGATAGAAAGCATACGGAAAAATAAAGCTGATCTCTAACAGAATTCACAAATATTACACAATATTTTCTTGTCTCAGCCACTTTAGCCATTTTATGTTAAAAAAATATATTTTCTGTAGTCTACTCCATTGGATAAAAACAGATTACAGCTCATCAGTTGTGCTGTGACTGAATACAGAAAAACCTGATTGTGTGGTACGTTTACATTCAAGTGGGGGGAAAAAAAGAGAGTCGAGAGAGCAGATGATGCTGAACGAGTGGACCCAATGTTAAAGATGTTAAAGATGTTTATGACAGAGTGAAGCACGCACAAAAGACATGCTGAATAAGCGAGAAAGCCTGGAGCACACATCATAAATTATTACAGCCCAGCCTAACAACGGTGTTTAATTTAGCCTGCCTTTTTTGATTAATTACAATGTTGTTGTTGTTTTTATGTGACTTTACATATATTACAATTGTGAAATCAAGATTTTTTTCTTAAATCGACTAAAGTGTCCCAGTTTTGGAATTAGTGAACAGTTTCTTCTGTAATAAGGATTTACTTTGAAGCTGCTGAAAATGAGCAACTTATTTTGTAAATCATTGCAGGTATGAATCAAGCAGCAGGAGAGACCGAAGACAAAAAGAAAAAAAAAAAAAAAACAACATATGTCATATGTTTAATTTACCTCTGTGCCTACAGGCAGACATCTGCTCCAGTTTGCTATTTAGAATGGCTCCAGGTCAGCTATTTGTTTTTCTGGCAGGTTTTATGTTACTTGTATAGAAAAACCTTTGCTTCTTTTGACATATTGTTTTATAATTTAGATTTTTTTCTTTTCCCAATTGTCGTACCAGTTAGTTCTGGATCCTTCCATGAAGGAATACAAGGTCAGCTAAGAAGCTCATGCAGTGCAGCAGAAAGCAAAGAGGCACTTCTCTCTTTTTGTGAGCTGCAGCCATGCCCCAAGATCCAGTAAAATCTGTTCTTAAAGAGCCTGTTCGGTACAAGTAATGTAATGAAAATGAACGAGAAGGTACTAGAAAAAAAGAACTTAAAGCACTTCTAGTAAAGATCAGATTAAAACGCTGCAATAAATATTGGAAAGACCTTTACAGTAAATATTTAGTAGGAGTTTTCAGTAGTTGATTGGATTATTAATGTTCACTAATATCAAAAATAATATGAAGGTCTATGACTACTTTTTAGTAAAATCCATTTTCAAAAGAAAACTATTTTAGAGCTTATGGACCAACATGCATTTCCCTATTTATCATGTATTGTGTACAGTTGGTCCAAATGTCTCTCTTCACTTGTGACTCCCCTTTTTACATATAATGTCAGTACTTTTAACCGGTTCCGATTTGTTCCATAAATATTTCAGACTTCCTGAACTATTCTGTCGCATTACAACAATAAATTTAAATGTACTTTGCTTGGATTATATATGACAAGCCAAAGCAAGATAATAGATGTCTTATTTAAAAAAACATTTTAAAATAGAAGTCTGAACTTGTTTCATGTATGTATATTCAGTCTCCTTTTCACAAACACCCCTAAATTAAATTCATTCTTAGCAGAAATACAACTATTCTGTGAAGGTTTCCAGAGAATTTATGGAGAACATTAGTGAATAAACAGAATCACAACGAACAAGGTGAGATTGTGGAATAGTTTAAAAGATGGCTCAGTTAACAAAACCTCAAGCTTTGGAAATCTCATGGAGCACTGTTCAATCTGAAAAATGAAACAGTAAACACCTTGGAACATCCCCAGCCATGGCTGTCCACTTATAGGCAAAGAGACCATTAATCAGGGGTGCAGCAAATAGGACCGTGTTAATTCTGGAGAAACTGCTGAGAACTGCAGCTCAGGTGGAAGAATCTGTTCACCTGAAAACCTTTTGACATGCACTTCACAAATCTGGCCTGAAAGAGTGACAAGAGAGAAAACCACAACAAGCCTCAATTTTAGTTTGCCAAAGACCATTTTACTGACAGAGCAAACGTAGAGGAAGACCATCTGGTTAGATCAGATCAAAATTAATTTCAATATTCTCCCTTCATGCATGGCAAAAATAGCTGGAAACTATTTAAGTAAACCTTGAACACGCCATCCTGAGTAGTGGTGACAACAACATGCTGTGGGGATGCTTTGCTACAGCAAGGACAGCGAAGATGATCAGAGCTGATGGGAAGATTTATGGGAAGATTTATGGAGCGAAATACAGATAATTCCAGGATGAAAACCTGTCAGAAGCAGTAAAAAGCCTCAATTCTGGGGCTGGAGGTTCACATGGCAGCAAATGGCTCCAAACAAATAACCAGCCATTTGAATCACAGTAGTGAATTATTTGCTCAACATGTCATCATGTTCTGCAGGAGCGTGTTAGCCCACAATTCATCTGATTAAGATGTCTTGGATCAGGAGAACATCTAAAACAAGCAGGGCAAAGGCTCTTGATTGTTATAGTCGTCTACCACAGGTTTAGATCAAACCTTTTTTTTAATATTTTTGAATTGCCTTGTTAAAGTCTATAATCAAAATCTAACAGAGCTTTTGGCAAGACAGGACACTTGAGGTTCACAGACACTCTGCAATCAGACCAAGTATTAATTATTTTTACGAAGAACAAAAACACCAGAAGACTTGACGAAGTAAAGTAGTTAGAAAACATTTTTTTTTTGTCTGAAAAATATTTCTAGATTTCCTGGCAAAGTGCTTAATATACCACTTCACAGTTCTTTGTGTTGGACTGTCCTATTTAACTTGAGTTAATATAAATCAATGTTTGTGTGCATGCAACAGAAAGTAAAGAAAGGCACTGCATGTATACTCAGCTCTGTTTAACTTAGTCTTCATGCATCACGGCCTTATGGTCATTTTATTGCAACCCGAACACACACATATAATGTTAATGAAATTGCTAGGATGTTGGGTTGTTTTGGTGTTTTGATCATTTTCTAGATCCATTATTATTGTGTTCCTTTGTTTCTAATTTTGATAACATCAGCCTTGTTTCTATTTTACTTTAGTTCTGTCCTTTCTCAGTTATTTTTGGTTATTTAGTTATTCATTGTGTCTGTCTAAGTTACTCTTAGATTAATTTTCCTAGTCCCCAGAGGATTTAAACCCTTGTCCTGCTCAAACTCTTTGCTCGTTTCTCCTGTTAAACCCTGTTATAATTTGTCTCTTTCCTGTTTTATCCGTCTGGTTTTTTGTCCCAGAGTCCTGGTTTAGTTTGGCTCTGGCTCCCTGTGGTTTTTGTAAGTCTTTTGTAATTTTTTTCTTGTTAAAACATTAAACATGATCCATTCTCCCACCTGCTGTCTGGATTTTGGGTCCACCAACAAACACGTTATGTTAGAAATCTCACTGACTTTCCAGGCAATTCCACAATCCACGCATTTTTGGATTTGCTCAAGTGGATTAAAATATTTATGTCAGCATCTATCATCTTCCCTGGGTTGCCTTACACAACTCACCTAGCAATTCTGAAAACATTAAAAAGAACCTGCTGAGTTAATACTCAAGAATTACTTTGTATTCTTGTTCTTAACAATTGAAACTGGCGATATTACCCTTTTCCAGAGGAAATTATGACTTTTACAGCTGAAAGGCTAAAACCAATAACATAACAGATGTCAGATGAGCGAAGAGATGCTGCATTGGGAGCAAAGCATGTAATATACCTCACAATGAGCTGCATGGTGGTCCAGAGGAAGCGTCTTCTGTCTGCTGCTGTCTGTGCTATTTGAAAGATACAAAATATTTTACTTATCAGTTAAATGAGTTCTGTTTGCTGGTTTGCTTTCCATACCCTGGTTTTGAGTTTTCTGAAAAAACCCCAAAAATTTACTCTCAATTTTTACTCTCTTCTCTTTCATCTCTTCCATCCGGCTTTGGAGTGAAAACAACATGAGCTAGCCAGAAGCAATCTGGATTTCAGATCAACAGAGAGAGGTGAGGCTACAGGCTTGACACACTCTGGAAATACATAAACATCTTCTTATTCCTGTGCCTGGATTAGCAATTTATTGAGTGGATTACTGTGCCCTCTGTGACCCCGATTAAAAATTCATCCATGCTGTTTTTATTTCTCTCAACAATGTTTATGTGTATAAAATTCAAGTCTGAAACTGCTTACTGTTTGTTTTGCTTTTTCTTTATTTTTTCTCTTCTTTTTTTTTATTTTATTTTAGACTCCGGATCGTCAATGTATAGTTATTTGTCAGTCATTATAAGCAGCCCTACAGGCTAATAGCACAACAAACGCAAGCTGTCACACATACTTATGCACGCATAAACTAAAATGCATGACTTACAGTCCGACACACATACTGGTCCTCATGAGGATTAGCTTCCAACTCACGTAAAGTCAGAATAAAATGAATACACAAATAGGAGATAACTGAGGAAAAAAGATCCTTGAAGCATTGTTTCCAGCTAACTGGTTAACACAATAGCAATAAAATGTGTCAGAGAGTTGAGATTGCTAACTGTGCTGCAGAGTTAAAGCTTCATGTGGACAGGACATCACGATGAAAGCTGCTTCATCTTTGTCTCCCTAAGTGGAGAGGAGCAGGTAGAGTGGGATGGGGGTTGTGGATCTCACTGAAGAAGACAACGATGAAGATGTTTGTACATTTTATGAATAATTAGTTCACTATATGCTCTACTCTAATTGGTCAAGGAATAAAATTATTTAAAAGCCAAATTCTTATGCATTAGCCCAAATTTGTAAACTCTGGTCCATCAACAGCTGCTGAAAGTTATATGAATCATTGTTAGTTGTTGACTGTAAAGCCTTTTGGCTGAAAGCAATGAAACTTTAACTGTTTTTCTCTGCTTGCTGCTGATTATGGTGCAAAAGCCTCTTGCAAATATCTCAGCAGGAAAAACGTGGGACTAAATTCTGAAAAAAAAAATGTTCACAGTAAATTGAATTCTGGTGGCAAGGCTACTTTTAAACAACTTTGTCTTATTCACACAGATGACATGCAAATTTAGTTTGCCTAAGAGACTCAAACTCTTCTTTTCAGCACAGATTTTCAAAGGCGTATTTAAAAGGATATAATTTTCAAAGTTAAACGGAATTTATTAGAGTTTTGACTGAGGGACTCTGCCTTCTCAGTCAACTGCTTCTTATCAGCACTCGGTTCCTGTAATTAGATTTCAGCATGACATCTGTTAAAAATTATATTAACTCCTATTTTGTAATTTTATATATATAAATTTATATATATGAATTAAAAAGTCTTTATATTGTGTTTATATTTTGATGTTTTAGGATTTTGACCAGAATATACTTGGTATGCATTGTTCATCACAATTTGTACTTGTGTCAAGCCTATTAGAGCTTCATACTTGATCATAAGAGCCCTTTATGCAGAATATGTCTTGCTTAAAATGTTTTCCTGTACAGTAGCATCATTGCGTTTGATCATTTTATGTATAATCTCTTTTACTTCCTTTAATTAGCCCCTTCCTTCCTTTGAGCCAACTTTGGGATTATTGACCAAACACTATGACAGGATTAAACCTTAATGGGCCTCTGGGTGTTTAATGTCCAATGGATCATCCATCCACATGTTATCTGTACCAAACAAGCTGTTTATACAAAAGGAAAAGTGTTTTGGAGCCATTTGTTAATTTTTTATAGAAGAGATTGTTTCATATTATTTGGTAGACTTTCAGCACAGTCACATTGCAAAATAATTTAAATTCAGTTAATAAGAATGGAAATTTGAGGGCACTGAATAATATTCCTCACTCTTTAAAATAAGGGACACACATTTTTCTATTCCCTGAGAAAGTTATGTTTAAGAGAAGCCTGATTAATGGTTTGTTTTATGTATTTTGCAACTTGCTGTGTTTTAGTATATGTTCTGTGTGTATGACAACTTAAACTAAGATTGAAAACTGAGATTTAACTGGATCAAATTTATGCAGTCAACAAATCAATTCCCACATTCTGTAGTCCTGAATTTGAAAAACAAAAAAAATATAGCAATTCCTTAGCTCTGAGGAATTAAGTCAGAGCTCAACAGCCTGGACATTAAAAGCTACTAAGCAAACTCTATATCACTGCATAAAAATAATTGTGAAATTTATTTAAATTTTTTTTTTGGGGGGAGGATTTTGCAGACTAACTCATCTCTTGTAGAAATTCACTACGCTAAGTGAACATAACAGTGGATGTAGCTGCACCTGGATACCACATAACTGCAGCTACATCACAAAACATAGTTTAATGTCCAAACATGTTCTGAGCTCAATCAATTGAATAACTTCAAAGAGCAACATTGGCAAATTTGTACCTTGCTTCTTTGTGTCAGCCATTGTTGCTTACAATTATTCCGACCTCAGTCCTTATGACACCATGTAACATAGGCTTCTTTTGTATCCTGATGTTTGTCTTTAACGTAATTGAACAGATGCACCTGCTGTGCCTCTGGGAGCAGGAAGAACATGTTAACACAATAAGTAAAGATTTAGGAGGCGTTGTGGTAACAGAAAAAAAAAAAAAATTACCTCAGACTATAAATCTATCTTCATACCTGAGTAATATTTTTAACACAGTGCTGGGAAAAGGAATTCTTCAAATCTTTTGGATTGTGAAATCCAGAATTTATTTACTATTACTTCTAAAACCATAACAAGAATCGAAGACATGGAATATGTTTTGACAGCTTAATGAAGTCAGTGGCAATACAGACTAATATCTATGGTAATCAATAATAATAGACTGAATTTAAGAGGATATTCCACCATGACTGACAATAAATTTGAGTCTGTAACAAAGACTCATAATGGTTCTATCAAATGCAAGCAGATTATAACAAGACTATCTAAAGACTATGAAACCAAACAGAAGGAATCTGATGCTGTGTTTTAGAATCCTTGACCCTGTATGCATGTAAATGCCTTACAGCGGTAATCACAGTTATTGATTATAATGCCTTGAGTGATGAAATGCTAATCACCAGATTGAAAACATTGATCCAGTGGGAACAGTCTGTCCTTGGGAAAAAGAAAGGACCAGCAGTGAGAGACAGATCTGTCTCCCCTGGCTTCTGTCCCACAGACACATCTCTGGATCTGGATGTGATGCTGAACATGTATGTTTATATTAACGGACATAAACAGTTAAGTCACAACTTGTGTTTTCAATACAAAATGATATAGTAACATTTTTTTTTTTTTGCTTGCTGAAACATAAAGAAAAAAAATCTTTGAGTGCAGAGGCGGGGCGGTCTTTTCTGATCTCCCCTTTAGAAGCAAACTCACAGTTGTGCTTTCAACATTTTTGCTTTTTTACTGTGACAGTGCAACCGCAAAAGTGATGGGATGATTCAAGACAGACTTTGCAAATTCTACACAACGTAGCAGTCAGCTCAGCACCACAGAACAACTTTTAGAATATGTAATGCCTCTTCAGGTTCTTTTGGGATGTCCAAAAACCACATTAGCACACATAAATAATAAATCTGACTCTGGTCTCCAAAGACTCTTAGAAGTTTCTGACAACCACCAGTACAGATCCCTCAAGGATGTTGTGTAGATAAATCAGAACCACATTTACTGAGTCGTTAATATTGTGTCATTAACTTGAGGTAGTGAAGCTTCTGGTTCTAAAATGCTATTCTTCCCAGAGTTCTTTTGCTTCCATTTTGTCGCATTAAGTGGTCAGTGGTTACTGTTTCCTTGTATAAAAGTTTCATAACGCCAGATATCCTTATAAAGCTTTAAACGTCAGGTTCAAATGGGTTTCTCAAAGCCCATGATAATAATGTGTGTTACAAAACACCCTAAAAGTCAAGTGTTTGCCACCTGCATGCAGTTCCTGAAGGGGGTCATGGGAATTTGATTGTCCAATCCTGCATTTTGTCCCCTAATGATGATATGAAGTCTTAGCATCTTTTGGATTTTGGATACAAGACATAGCAAAATGTCATGCATGCAAAAATAGTTTTTATTTTTAAATAATTCAAAAGAATGGGTAATTACTCATAAGGTATATGTGTGCTATGTCTGACCTGAAAAGGCTCATGTTTTGAAAGAAATGCTTGAGAATGTTAGCCTGATTTTGCAAGCACTTCTATGCACCGTTAACGTACTGCTACATATGCTCATCCACTGACAGACTGTCAGCTTTCCCTCGATTCCTCAGCTGGAGAGGTGGGCAGTGAGTGACTGTAAGAAGGGTTTATTTGTGACATGGACGTCTGTTGTGCATCTTCAAGCGTCTGTGTCAACTCAACAGCAAGCGATAAAAGGGAAATGACAGGGACAGGAAGGGAAAGGCATGTGATTAACTTGAAAGTCAAGTAAAACAAGAGACTTTTTTGGAAGAAGGTGTGGAGGAAGAGGAAAAACAAAATTATACTGAAAACAAAAGTTCGTTAAGTTTTGGTAGAATGGAGAAACGTGTGAAGGTGAGAAAGGTTCCAACAACCTCTCCTTTTGAAGAGGATGTACAGTGCCTCTAAAACTTACTTGAAAATTCCTTTTGATTTTTTATCCTTTTATCGCTTCTACAAATCAGTTATGATTAATACAATTTGGCTTTTTTTGACAAAAAATAAACACAGAAAAACCCTTTAATTTCAAAGTGAAAAGCAATTTCTTCAATACAATGGCAATTAAATAAAATAATTAAAAAATTTACATAAAATAAGCGAATGCATAAATTATTCACCCTTTTCAAATTAGTATTCAGTGAATGCAATGCTGGATGCAGAGTCTGTGTGGATGGGTCTCAGTCAGGCACATCTGGACGCTGCAATTTTACACCATTATTCCTTGCAAATCTGCTCAAGCTTTATTATGTGTACTTTGGGTCGGCAGCGCATTTTAATTCCTGCCTCGATCAGATTGAGGTCTGGGTTTTCACCGGGCCACTCCTGAATATCCACCTTGATGTCTTCAAGCCATTTTTGCATCGATTTGGGTGGATGCTTTGCGTTGTCATCTTGCTGGAAAATAAATGTCTGGGTTGCCACTGTTCTCTGGTAGATAGAAGCAAATCGGCCTCCAGGATTTCCCAACGTTTTACTGCACCATTTTATCTGCTGACACGGCTGCCCGGTTGTTGTATGCAGAACCTCTCCGATCTCAGCTACTGAAGATTGAGACGTCTACAGCATAGTCGTTGATGTTCAGGTGACCTCTCTCACTAGTCTCCATCTTGCATGGTCCTTTGGTTTGTGAGAACGACCTGATCGAGTATCGTGGGTTTTAATCCTTCCATTTCCTGATGATGGATTTAACTGAACTCCAGGTAATGTTCTGTCCTTGGATGTCTTTTGTATCCATCATCTGACTTATACTTTTTACTCTGATCAACTTGAAGTATTGTTTTATCTTCATACACTAATGGTAGATTAATCAGAGAAATTGACCTTCTCACCACAGATGCATTTGTGCTACACATTCACTTGAGACTCAACCAATTTAGCCCATTGTGAGAATACATGCACCAATTGTTTGTTGAATTTAGTCAGTCACTTTAAATGGGGTGAATGTTTATGCAATCACTCATTTCATGTTAATATTTTGTAGAACTCGGTTTTCACTACATTTTATAGGTACTGAATTAAAGACAAGCTAAAAAATGTATAGGACATCCTTTTAATGAAAGTAATGTCTCATGTTCCATGTCCCATGGTGCACAATGTTAATATTGTTACATAACACACACTTGGGAGTGGAGACGACATAAAGTTTGTAATTTAAAGTCCAGAGGTGTATTGTACAATGAATGGCATCTTTAAGGTAACGATTATTCTAAATGGAGTGTTAGGGAACAGTAATCTAACTTTTACAATGATTTACTGTCTGACCTTTTTTTTTTTTAAATACCCTCAAGGATAAAACGGACAGCCCTGTTATAAACCTGTTCAGCATGTAACCCCTCCCTCAAGCTGTGGAAGTTATGTGACATTGGGTCAATGCAGAAATTATGGTGCAGGGAAAAATCACTGGAAAAACAGAAACTTTCAAAAACAGAAGAATTGGTCAATAAATTAGCAACAGAGAGAAAAAGAGAGAGAAAGGAGGTGCATGTTTGTTTTAGATGTTTGCTCTGTTTAGTACTAATATCCATGTAATTTAGAACAATATAAAACCTGAAGAGCATTCCAAGTTTAATCTTCCACCAACTGTGAAGCAATAAAATCAAAATCAAAGAGAAACCTAATGTCTCCCCAAGCCAACAGGGACTGGCATTTTCTGTAGTCTACAATACAAAAATAACAGGGGCTTTTATGAAGTTGTTTTTTTTTTTTTATTCTTTTAACTAAAGAGCAGAACTAATTCTGTGGAATTTGACTTAGTCTATTTCAGTTGTTTTTTTAATAATAAAAATTTTTATTTACTATTAATGAGGAACCTGTTAATGTCTGATTGTATTTTGCAATGAAATTGTGGCCGACAAGTCAACATATATCAACGTCTGTTCATTGTACTTTTTTTTTTCTCAATGTCAAAGTTACAGCTTCAGACAAAGTGGGAAGAATGTATGGGAAGAACAAAAAGCATATTGTTTCAATGCTTTAACTTTTGGCCCCAAATAATATTAGCAACACATTTCTCTTTGTTAGAAAAGCCTTTACGATGGTGGGTTTAAATATTAATATGGAAATAAAATCCTCAGCAGCATGAACATTAAAAGCTACTTAGCAACTCATATTCTAAAACACATGTGTCAAACTCAAAGCCATGTCATTTTATGTGCCCCTCCTAGCATTTTATAGGCCGACATTGACTTAAAATAGGTTTTGAGCACGAATTGACTACAAACTACATCTCCCAGAATGCATTCCGATTGTTACCAGCCAACATTACGGCTTCTCGCCACTAGAGAGCAGCAGAGTCACCTCAAGCTGCTTATTGATTTTCCCAGCGAATAAA
>NW_006800085.1:762041-819206 GCF_000485575.1 Poecilia formosa
CCTTATTTATTTTGAAGTGTTGATTTTATTTTTGAAACCTTTATTTTGAAGTGTTGATTTTATTTTTGCAGCCTTATTTTTTTAATTGTAAAGTGTTGATATTATCTTTGAACCATTTTTAATTTTCAAGTGTTGATTGTATTTCAGAAATATTTTTTTATTTTAATGTGTTAATTTTATTTTTGAACCATCTTTTATTTGTAAGTATTGATTTTATTTTTTAGCCATTTAGCCAAGTCTCTGTAGAACCATTTGTCTCTGCTAATGACATTTTCAATACAATTGTTTGATCTCAGGCTTAGTTTATGGACTGTAATGTGAAATTGGGCACAAGCATAAGTCTGGCAGTTTGTTCACCAAGTTACTGTGCTCTCTGAGAGGATCTGTGGTTTAAGTATTTGACATTGTTCCATGCCCATCGTTGACGTTAGTCTCTAACAAAATGTGGATCATCTACCAGGAAAGAGCATGAGTTCCTGTAGTGTAGTGGTTATCATGTTGGCTTTACACGCAAAAGGTTTCTGGTTCGAAACCAGACAGAAACAGATTTTACATGTTTTATTCATCACAGGTGTTTACTAAAGGTCAACAAGGGTTCTGTGGTGTCATGGTCTGTACTCTGAATCCAGGCATCTGAGTTCAAGCCTCAGTTGAAATTTTCATGCGTTGCATCTCACATCATCAACTTTGGAACCTCAAACTGAAACAAATCAGAGAAGTTCAGTTTCTGTAGTGTAGTGGTAATCATGTTTGCTTCACACGCAAAAGGTCTCTGGTTCAAAACCAGACAGAAACAGTTTCTGTAGGTTAAGCATCTCTTGGGGTGCAGTGAGACAACAAGAGCCTTCCTCTTTTGTGATGGTTCATTTGCCAATCAGCTTCAATGTAGGCTTCTTTGAAATCGCAGCTACTTTACTTCAATTACCAATTGGCAGTTCTATGGCGTAATGCTCAAGGCCCGCGGGCCACATGTGGCCCCCCAGCATTTTATAGGCTGATAATTGACTTAAAATAGGTTTTGAGCACGAATTGACTACAAACTACATTTCAGCCAAAGGTTTGTAATGCGCTTCCTAACCAGACGCTCCAAAGCGTCCGGTCCATAACTCTTCAACACGCTGTCAGCTCCCGTTCAGAAAGACGCATTTAGTTCAGAGACCATGAGATGATATTCAGAAAGGATTTTTTAAATTAATTGGTTTCAGTTGCCTGAGACTAAATCTTTGCGTAAAGTCTATCATGTCTGCCCATGTGACTTGTTTTTATTATTTGTTTGCTTACCTTTAAACACTGATTTAAATATTGTAATTTTTAAACTGAGCAGTAATTTTACATCCATGGAAACTCAAATGTAATATTTAAAACTTCAATACATAAAATCAGTTATTTAACAATATGAGGTGTTTAATTTATTTTTAACATTGTATTTTTTATACATTTATGCTAGGGCTGCCCAAGTCTAGGTTTCCAGAGCTACCATCTGCAGCTTTAGATGCATTCCTTCTCTAACACACCTGGACCATTGACTCATTATAAGCCTCTACAGAACTGAATGAGGGAAGTCAACCTTTTGTCTGGAGTGTTTTAGCAGGGATGTACTCCTGATTTGTACCGTCCATGTGGCCCGTTGAGGGGGGCCAATATGCTGCAGTGGCCCTCGGTGAAATTAAGTTTGACACCCCTGGTCTAAAATAACACTGTATGCAAGTATTAGTAAAATATCAACTCTTAATTTGGGATGATTTTGCAGAATAATTTATAGGTTATTTAGAAATTCACTATGCTTAAAAAAATGCTCACTGTTGGAGCCATACTGAAGCAACATATGAACACTTAAGAACCGCAATGAGCTCATCTTATGTCACAGTTGTACAGCCCATTATCTTACAAGGGTTCTGGTGGAAAACCGACTGCTGAAGCTCTATTTACATCAGTGCTTGTTCAAGGTGGACTGACATGTGTTCATCTGGTGTGTGTGTGTGTGAGTGTGTGTGTGTTTAATCACATGCCTGTGTGGGAAGGAGTGTTAGTGTGTCAGCGCCACAACACTACTAAGATTTATGCTCATTTGTTGAGGCCACACACATACGCTCTCTTTCCTCTGTGACACTCCTCCTCTCTCTATTACCAGGATTTTTGAACTCAATTTAGCATCTAAAGGAAATGGCAATGAACTTACTGATAATCTAATTTGATGAAAACTGTACCTGGTTTCAATCCATCTATATGATTGATCATATATTTTGGTACATAATCCGAATCTGTAAAGTCCCTTGGGATGACATCCGTTTTGAATTGGTGCCATATGAAACTGCAGGTGTACTATAAAATATTCCTTAAATGGCACATTATAATCACTTATCAAAATCAATATTCACTTGAAAACGCTTTTCTTTTTTCACAGTTATTATTGATTATATGTTAGGAGTGTTTAAGATGCCGTTTGATGTTTAAGTTCCTTACACTGTAAAATTGGGGGGGGGAAAGTCAATACTTTATAGCCACAGAAGAAAGAGGGCAGCGCTAACTGCTCCTCTTATATCACAGAAGATCCAAATCTAGAAGAAATCTGAAAGACAAGAGAGTAATCGCTCTGAAAGACACTAAAACTAGTCCATTCATGATTTTAGGAGTTACTTAATTAAAGGTCAAAATTGGAACATATATATGCAGAGGTTGAGTTATTGTGCATACCAATCATATAACCATGACTAAAATATAATTCCATTGTCTATTTTTTTTATATCATTAATGTTTTCATTCCCATTTATGAGTCAGTGATGCTTTAAAGTAGTATTGGCCAACAGGAGAGGATCCAGATAAACCATTCTAAGAGGATATGTTAGTAAATGTCAATTACTGTAACTACAGGCTGACAGTTTGGCAATTGTTAAGTGTCCAATTTATCACCTTACGTTAGGAGTCATGATAACCAGATGACTTGCAGGTGGGAGGTACAGCAGCCAAAAACAGAAATGTATTTGAATGAAAGAGATCAACAGCACTGTGACCAATGAGGAGAGAGGATTTAAAAGGGCAACATAAATAACAACTCAGAACAAAAGTTTAGTTTAGAGTTTAGTTGCCATTTTTGTTTACTGTCCTATTAAATTGATCTCTCATTGTAATTTTCTTGGATTCAGCTGGACTTCATTGTGCCTTTCTGCTACCATGTGAGCGTTTTTGCTGCTGTCCTCCAAGCTGATGTAAGCAACATAACAGCATGCCTGAATGTCATTTCTTAAATTTAGATGACATTTTCTGTAATTCCTAGAACATTTAAGAATTTCAGAACAGCTGAAGCACCAAAGAACAAAGTCATCACTAGATAGATGAGGGGGGGAAAAAGAAAAAAAAAAATCCTGCTGTGCTTTGGTGTCACTTAGAGTTTGAAAGACGTATGTCTTAGAAAGAAGCTCAACAAAAACCGCTCACCTAAAGCAAGGCACAAAAAAAGCATGTTTGTGATGTTTGAAGCAGTGATGGGACTATTTAAAGTTCAGATTTGTTGTTCTTCTTTGATCCATCTCCATGAAGCTTTTTGGGAGGGTGGTAGCTGAGGGAGTTGTCCACAGGGATTTTTGACCAAAAGCCAAGAACATTCGGTGGGAGCATTTGCTGGCTGCTAGGTGCTGCCAAATCAATTTAGTAAGATGCAGGATATTACATTTTTTAACAAGTAGGGTATTATGTGCAACTACAAAAACGTGCCTTTTTTGGTACTTAAGGTATGAAATATTCATCTTGGACTCCTCAACATTTTGGTTGTTCTCACCGCAAGAATGAAAAGTCCAAAGCATCCTGTGCGGACCCACAACCTATTTTGAAAATGCAAACTATCTGAAGAGAGGAAAATGTTAAAGGACAGAGTAAATTAAAGGCAGAAAATCGACAACTAATGACTGCAGCCACTATGGACTCATCAGTGTATATGTTGGTGGCACTACCTTCAAGCTCAATTTGAAAATTAAAAATGAATAGCAGAATTAAATTTATAAGTCATATATTAATTATGTATGGGACGCAGTTTGCTGAATAAAAAAACGTATCAAATGCTGGGAGATAATGTCGGGAATTAGTTAAATTAATTGTTGCCATGTTGTGTGGGATTTGCTACGTGCTCAATGCCGGCTTCGTTTACATCTGTGTGCTTCTATTTTATTCTTTGCAATATTTTCTGTTTTAATTTAAGAAAGCTATAGAGACTTTGCACTAAAGAATGCACTACATGTACTGCTTCCATGGAAATTAAGAGGATTAGTAATATCCATGTGGGTCTATTGAATTGAATGTGATTCAGAAACTGGTCATCAACAAGTGTGTCACCTCTACAGAAGCATAAGTTCTGCATTAAACACACACGCTAGACAGTAAAGGTGTCAGCTGTAATGTCGTGGAAGCAACATTTGATCATCATAATCCAATATCAAATCACCGAAGGCCTTAAATCCAAGGAAAATGTAAATTTCAGGAAAAATTATTTTATGTGTTCGAGTCTAAAGGTTTCCCGTCTTTCTGAAAGTGGCCACATCATATAAACACCATAGAGTCACTGAATCAAGTATAAAGTATTCATCCTCTTAGATGTTTTACCCTTTTATTGCTTTTACAAAGCCAACATGGTCAACAAATTAGGTTAGATTTAGAGGTATGGTGTGAATTAGGTTTTGGATACGATTAGAAATAGACTAGTACTGATTAGTGTTAGGCAAAAAGTCTGGGTTTAGCATGAATGCAGTTACAAAACTTAATGGAAGTCAATACAAAGTCTTCAATTTGTAGAAATACAAGAATGTGTGTGTGTGTGTGTGTGTGAATGTGGGGTGTGTGTTCATGTAATTAGAACAACACCAAGACAAATGTGTGTAAACCAGATACTTGTTATCAGCTGTTAATGCTAATGGCATTTCCTCCTTAAAAACTCTTAAGATTACAGTTATCAACAAGAATTACACTAATTAACCTCCCCTTGCCCCCATTTATCTCTGGGTGTTACAAACTAAAAGTCGTCATCGTAAACGTCATTCTTTTCTGATTTTACATTTTTGCACAGTATCGTAAAATGACATTGGAAGTTACTACTATGTAAAAAAATTGTATTTTACCATACTTTGACAAATTACAGTATACTGAAATGCTAAGCTTTTCTTATGTCAGATACTAACAAATGAGTCCTTCACCTGTCACAATACTGTGTATGAAACTTGCACAGTTTTGAGAAACAAAACAAGGTTTGGTTTGAGCAACTTTGTGTCCTAAATACTGACTATTGAAGGTTTTTTTATTTTATTTTTTTTTAATCTAACCAAACAGTGAGTCAGTCCACCCATTGTTTCTGTCCTTTTTAGGCGTTTTGTGGCTTTATGGAGCTGGTGTCCACCTCAAGTTGTCAATTAATTCTTCAGAAGGCTTGAGACACCCAGAACAAATAACCTGTCCATCACAAGACAAAGCGTCACACTTTATCGCTAAGACCACCCTACAGCAGAGGCTCATTTTCGTTCAACTGTAGGTACGTTTCAGAAAAGGAAAGCCATTGATTCTGTTTACTATTTTTATTTGTGTGTACTGACGGTGGGCCGCAAGATATTAAGAAGGTGATTGGCTTTCATTAGCATGGGAGTGTTTGTTTTTTTTATAAATTGTACTTTTTTTAATCTCATAATTATTTGGATTTTCATATTTTAACATTTCAGATGTTCAAGTGTTCTATTATATTTTTAGGTGAGTGGAGTAAATAGGTTTTTGTTTTGTTGTTAGTCCAGACGGCCTTGCACGGCTGTAGACAAAAAAAAAAAAAAAAAAAAAGAGTGTGTGTTGTAAGGGTGAAGTAATTTTTTTTTTTTAACCTACCTACTTGACACATATTTATTGCTGCAAGCTCTGATCTCAAAGAGACCCTGTTAGGGTAATTCTGGTGAAGTTATGTGTGATTCTAAAGTTGCTGAAGTGTATTGCATGGCAAGCTTGCTGTAATTAATGAAATGCTGTGATTTAATCACTCAAGGTCTCAGGGTATCCTTTAATTTTGAGGGCTTTGTGAAGTAGCCTACATGAATAGTTTTGACTGAAATAATTACAACTTTAGGTCCCACATTTACACATGAATATATTTTTACATACTATCTGGACTTTTTTCTGTGGAACTTGTTTTGCATCTCATGATACACAAGCTCCATCTGCTCTGAAGACGATCAACACGTTTAAATGCTGTTTAAACACTTGGGGGTATTCTGAGAGCATTACATTTTATAGCTGAGATGTTCAGTTGTTGTTGTTGTTTTTTCTTTTTTTTTTTTTTTCCCCAAATACAAATAATAAAAAAAAAAAACAAGATTGTTATATCACAGTAAAAAATACTATGTCCATTCTGAAAACACAGTGAATTCTGCATCTTTCATCCCAGTGCACATCCACAGAAATAGGACACTTCAGAGACGCTGCATGATTCGATTTTAGATAAAATGCTTCATTTGCTAACCCACAGGTCTGCAACCTGCACCACTGGAGGCGCAAGTGAGTCTGGGACCTTAAACAATGACTCTTAATGACCTCAACTCAACAATAAAAAGAACCAGCTAATGTTTTATGTCTAGATATAATAACAAATGGTGTTTTTATAATATTTTTCTTCTTTTCCTGCAATATATACATTGATGTTAATCAGTCTCACTGCTCGCTGTGACTGCAGTACTATCCTTGCTTTCCTGTTTTGCTGCCAGTCTCCAATAAACCAGAGAAAGTTGCTGGCATTGTGACAAATCACTTAAAAAAAAAAAAAAAAAAAAGGACACTATGTTATTTCTCCAATTTAAGTTTAAACTACATATTAAAATATGTTTCGATCCCTGATTGGGATGTTGCGTCCGATTCCGATCTAGTCACATGAAATTACATGAATGAGCCTGATTTCTGATCATGTGACCAGACTTGGACATCCCTAATTTCAAAACAGTACTTACATAAAGAAATAAGACAGTAAAAAAAAAAAAAATGTCATCCATCAAATAAGATTCATTACCTATCAGAGCAGAATCCTTCAGGGATTTATTATTTTTCACGGAAAAATATATATATATTTTTTAAGTTCTCAAGTGAGTTCAGCTGCATGGCCAGAGATCCTGTGAGGAAAAGACAGGACATCTTGGGAGGGATGATGCCATGTTCTTTGTGCGTCACAACCTCCCAGGGAAGTTTCACTTTGTCGGGTGAAAAGAAGTTGCTGTCAGCTCTGTGTTTATCAAATGAGACACGAGGCTGTCCAAACTCCCGGCAGACTACTTAAAACTTATGTGATGAAAGCTGCAGCCCACATGACCATTCTCATCTTTGCAGGATGTCATAAAATGCAGTCTTGTCAAAACCAATCTTTGAGATGCAAGCCAAGGCTATTTTGGTTTTGGTGTCGTGTACAGTGCCCTGTAAAAGTATTCATACCCCTTGAACTTTTTTCATGGTAAACCCACCATTACACCTAAATACAAGGCAATCCTGGGGTAAAGCCTGTCGAAGGCTGCAAAAACTGGTGCATAAAATCTCCTTTCAGGGGAATGACTCTTAACATTACAACCAGAGCTACAACATTATAGTTTAAACCATATTCACATATTAATATGGCGCATTTAAATTCCAGATCAAAAGCAAAGTGGGAATCTGTGCAAAAATGAAAATTACTGTCCACAGATACTTTTCATCCAATCTAATTAAGCTAAATGATTTTATCACTTTCTTTGTTTTCCTCTACTTCACAATTATGTCGTACTTTGCCACCACATAAAATTTTAATAAGGCAGTGGAGTCTGTGGTAGTAATGAGACAAAAGGTTGAGTCCCTTTGCAAAGTGTAAAACTCACCACAGCAGTGATTGTCTGTAAATAACAAAAAAGTTGCAGTCAACAGGAAGGACAGGTCTCCTTACAGTGGCCTCTACTCTACTTTTGTTAAGTCTTCATTTCTTTTGGCTGTTCTTTATAGGGTAACGCCATTTATTTAGCTGAGCAAAGGGCTCAGTATGCCAACTCAGCTGCTTATCAGGAAAACTTTCACTTTTAATTTTCACACAATGACCTTCCAAAGAGCAAGGTTCCTTTTAAGCAACAAATGTGCCGAAACAGCGAGGTAAGGGCGAGCTCAGAGCAACGCTGCTGAATATTAGTGATGGGAGCGGCCGTTCATTTGAATGTACTGAATCTGTAGGATCACTACATTCAAATGATTTGCTCACCAGATGACACGGTTCATCTGTGCAGAGTGAAACAGCGGCTCTTTCAGCACAATCTGCGTACTGCCCGAGTAAGGACGTGATCCGTTCACACTGACACAGCAACACAGCACAGTACACGAGAGAACCACATACTGCATCAATAGATTCACTGAGTGAATCTATATCATGAATTCTGTGAGTCACAGAACACGGGACTTCATATAACTTTAGGAAATGGCTCCATCCAGAACTCTCTACGGCATGCAAGAAGGTTTTAAACTTTAGGAACAGAATTTGCAAACCTTCCTAAACTTTAGTTTGAATGCACTTTTTGGGACAGAATTTTTTTACCGCATTAGTCATAAGATTAAAACAAAAGACGTAAGAACTTAAGACATAAGACATTAGGAAAATGTGCACCCTTGTAAAGTTGGGAATATCCAATTTAACCTGTTCTTATGCAATCTGTGCTTATTATGTCTGATCTACTCTCATTTAGACATGACCCATTTCATGTGCGCACTCAGTTTTGTTGGATTATGTTTGTTTGCATATGGATTTATTCAAAATACTGGTTTGGAAAACAATCTGGGCAGCTCCAGTCTGTGTACTAAACAAGATCCGACTGAGAGTTTTCAACTTGGACTGAAAGAGCTCAGGCAAATTGTGCTGATGGGACGAGAGGGAGAAGTAGGATGGAAAATGTTAGGGTATGCACTGCTTGCATAGCAATGACAGAAATGTTGAGACTCAAGCAGCGAGATAAAAGTGTGATAAATAAATGATTGACACGTGCCAGAGAGGTACGAGTTCAACCGTTCCCTTCCGTAAATCATCTGCAGCTCTATAGTGGGGGATTCAGTGGGTCGTGTTGGGGGTTTCATTTGCCGACAGCCTCTTTTGTCAGAAAATCATTGTTTGTCAGAGCCTTCCAAACCCATCATTCATCATTTATGTAATATTATTCACACTGTCATTTTCTGATTTGTTAAGGTTAAGTCAAACCATTCCTTATTCTAAGACTGTAAAATATGACTATTTTTCAAAGCCAGTAATGTCTCACAGATATGTGCAAGGTGTTCTTTGTCAAGTAGAAGGTGTTGACGCCGAAATCAAGCTACCGCACTGCAACAAATGAAACAAGTGGCAACATTTTTTTTTTAAAGACTTTGCAGGGTTGGCTGTGGAACAAGTAGTCAGACCACTGGAGAGGACTTTTCAGTTTCACTGGCTTTAACTTCAGACAAGCAGCTACTGCATTCTGCACCACAGTCTTTGAGTTTAAATCTCCACTTTTTCTTTATATGATTTCGGATTTGATTGGTTAAACATACAATAGACAAGGCAACGCAAATTTATTTGTACAGAACATTTTGTGTACAAGACAATTTAAAGTGCTCTACAGGAAAAACAAGATGTTGAGTTTAAAAACACATGAATAAACTAGACAAAAAAAATCAAATTAAATACAAGAAAAAAACCTACTTAACTAAATTAAAAAAAGAAGTACGTTCAGCTGTTATGCATGGCTAAAAAGAACTGTTTTCAGCTAGCATTGTTAGATTTGAGGCCCGTCTCACTTCTTCAGGGAGAATGGTCCAGATTTTAGGAGCAGACTCGCCATTCGGGCTGTGGGTCTGGAAGATCCTTTTAGCCACCCTCATTTTTTGTTTGCGTGCAATAAGATGCAACATTCACGGCATCCGATCAAGTGATCTCAGCAAAGTAAACTGCCTTATTGCTAGATAAAACAATATTTCATTTGACCTTAGAATTTGTAGTGTAACTGTAAGTGCTTTTGCTTTGTTGGTTTAGTCTGAATTTAGTTGCTTCTGATTGAATCATATGTTGCCTTCGATAACAACACAATAAAAACAATAATAAAAGTTTGTTTTTTGTTTGTACCCACAAAGATGCAAGTACACTTCTATGTCCTCCAGGTACAGACATGGCTGATTTAAGTTCAAAGACGACACTGCCATGAGGCAGTGGAAACCAAGGGGTCTAAAAAGGAGTGCGTCAGACAGGATGAGCTCAGGGGAGCCACGGGGTGGTCGGCTGATGTTGCCCTGTCGACTCCATCAACAGGAGTGCTAAAATTTGGAATGGCAAACTTGACATTTTGATCCCCTCTTGAGTCTTGTTCAGCACTCGTGAACTAAGTAAGTTGTCAGTTTGATGGCTCCACACTGAGAATAAAAACATTTTTAGCAGTAAAGGAATCACCTTTGAAAGTAGAAGTTTGTTGCACTTTATATT
Source organism: Poecilia formosa (assembly GCF_000485575.1). Lineage (NCBI taxonomy): Eukaryota > Metazoa > Chordata > Actinopteri > Cyprinodontiformes > Poeciliidae > Poecilia > Poecilia formosa. The sequence goes on from NW_006800085.1 coordinate 772,504, forward strand.
TATAAATCTTTCCTCTGCTCTCAATCTGTTCATGCACTGCATATGAAAAGCATATTTCGCTGTGATGAACTACATCTGTTGGTAAAAGCTGGTGTGGATTTACAAGAGGAAGAAAAACAAAAAAAAAAGATGTGCTCAATTTCATTTGAAAGAAAAAGTCAGATCTATTAGAAATAGATTATTTATTTGCAAATAATTTGTATGTTATCTTTTGATCAAGTAGGTGTGTATTGGACGGTGGACTGGGAGGTAACATTTGCAGAGAGAGGGAAGGCTCTGCATGGGGATGATCATAGATAATTTCAGGTAGGGTTTGATGGTTTGGTGTTGCATTTTCTCAAAGATTAGGCAGGTTCTCTGGAAGGACAGAGAACCATGAGCAAAGTCTCAAGGAAGCGTGTAGCAGTAGGATAGTTTGATTGACTGCTGGGAACCTAAAAATCATCCCACAGATCCTTTGTGCAGAGGGCTTGATGAGAAGATTGTGTTCAGGTTAGTCAGTGGCACAGCATCCAGCAAGGTTTTCACAGAGGGAAAAAAACACAACTGCACAGATGGGAGAGGGAAGAGGAAGTGAAGAGGACAAAACGACGTTAATAAGAGTTTTAGGCTTTATTCACCTGACATTTAACTGGCTGTTAGGCAAAAATATGTGGCTATCATTAATCCTCAAGCAATTACCTTCCATTTTCAAACATTTTGTTATTTATTTTATTGTGTTTTTTCATGCATATTATTCAGTCCAGTTTGGTTGGTATAGTTCATAGAATTGAACCCAGTTTTAAAAACATTTGCACCACAGTTGCAAATCGGTGTGTTAGCACGCGTAAAAACCTAAAGCTGCAACCAAACAGTTTTTTTTTTGTTTTTTTTTGTGCTTGAGTTTCTAAAATCAGTTCTTACATGTTTCTGAACATACAATTTAAGCAATTGTTTGGAGTGTTGTAGCTTTGAAGTCTGTATACTGCTTTTAGCAAGCCCTTGTTCAACACTGTATGTGTATAATGGAGATCAATACGGGGAAATTCACAATTCTCTGTTGCAATATGACTGAGCAAATTGTTTTTGTGGCACCACCATGTCGTTTTATAAAAAAAAAAAAAAAAATCAAATGAGCATCTAGGAATTAAATTTCAAGCCCTTAACAGTGCCCCTTAGTAGTCAGATATTTACTACCCTGATTAATTAAATTATGAGGGACGTCATAAGTTTCCCTTTTTTAAGGCTGAAGCCACTTCTGGTGAGTGAACCATCAGCATAGTTATATGAGGTTATGTGATACTATGGAGTCATTGCTGCAATTTTGAGTCAAAGCTGAGTTGATTCTGTAGCAGTGGTGCATTTGTGGTTCACATTGTAGGAGACAGCTGCATCATCATTTTCTCACAAAAAAAAAAAAAAAAATTCCTAGTTTTAAAAATGTGATACAATAAAATGAAAAGCAACATTATATAGAAACTGAAGCTATTATGGTCATCGTGGAGTAAACCAATCAGCGTTGATGCCTTAGAGTTTTACAAAAACCTCCTTCACAGCGGAGTTAAATCTTTCTTTGAAGCAGGTTCTGTTTGTGGTAAACGGTTAAAAGAAAGCAATGGAGGCAGGACATGCCGTACACTTAAGAGCCCATACTAATGTGAAGAAATGCTTGGGAAATGCAGTTTCTGTTCTTGTGCAAGTGTTTGGGCCACTGCCACATTGATTGGTTTTCAAAAGCTGCGTGCTCAGGGTTTGGGGTGTATTTATGTATTGGGTCTGTCACTCTGAGCCATCTCTTGTCCTCCTCAAATTTGCATCTGGAGGCAAAAAAAAAAAAAAAACTTTATTTGACACTGCAGAGACAGATCAAATAAAATATTAAGGCTTCTATAAAGAAAACAATTAACAATCAAAGAGCTTCGGGAGCAGTAAAGAGAGGTACAAGTGTCAAGAAAAAAAAAAAAAAAAAAAAAAATTTTTTTTTTTTTTTTTTTTTTGAAGAAGAGCCAGCCAAAGAATTAAAATTTTTTGTTATGGTGTTTGGTATGCTAAGCACATCGTCGATCACTCATCACTATCCAGCTGCCTTGGCACTCTTGGCAGCTCTGTCTGTCTCTCTCTCTCTTTCCCTGAGTCTTTGATGCCAGCTGAGCCAGAGCAAAGAATGGGACATGAGGGGGGCAGGAGGCGGCTGTACAGGCAGGGGGGGAGCTCACAGTGCAGATGTTAAGTGTAAAGTAGGGTTACATGCTCCGTGCAAAATATTTCACAGTTTGAACCCTGTGGACTGAAGGAGGAGACTGCTGTAAAAATCCCTGCAAAACAAGAAGTGGTGCAGTGCTTTCCAGGAGACAGTGTGGTTCATCAAGCAAAAGCTTTTTGGCTTTTGAGGTGGCTTGGGCTTTTAGCTCATAACTTAAAAGCATACCAGCAGATGCAATATCTTTAGGAAGATTCCCCAAAGGTTGAACACTCCTAAGTTTAATGTCTGAGCTTAACTTGCACGATAGCGCATTTAAAACTCTGTTATGCGGTTCATCAAAGTCCCGCTAAAATCAGCTGTTTCTGCATGCCCCCATTAATGTATGTATGTCACCACGTAAATGTTAATGCTCAGAGGTCTCTGCAACGTCCCGGGAGTGTCGGCATCCATTAGTGAAATTGCTGTGACCGCTAATTTTTCCGACAGAGTTAACTGATCAATTTAACTTGTCGATCTATATACAGCACTTGCCTTTTTTAAATGTGTTTCTGTACTGCAGTGAGATGCTCTGACATGACACCGGCCACAAAGTCGTGATTGCATCAGATGACAAAACTGTAACTAAAATCTTGTAGCACTTTGTTCTGGTCTTCATCCGCAAACTTAAAAAAAAATCTCTCACTTGTACATCTGTATCAAATGTAAGGATCCTGCTTTTACAGCAGGATCTATAGCTACACTTAATTTGCAGGTAAAAGGTCAGCATGTAGCAGGTTTTTTAAAATAAAGTTTCAGTTTATGAGTGTGTTGAAAAGCCTTCATTCCTACTGTGAAACAGTGGGTAGGATTTGTTGCTGTGATGCTGTTTTCCATCTAACATCCTGGGACCTCCTTAACATGCATGACATTATAGTTGTTGTTTTTTTTTGTTTGTTTTATGACAGCACGTTTTGAGGTTAAAATCAATAGCCTATGTGACAAAACTCAAAATATGTTGTCATGTGGCTAAGTAAACACAGATGTTGTTCTTTAGAAAAATAATAAATAAATAAAAATAACCTTCTTCCACGGACAGATTTATCTCTAATCCTAAATCCCTTGAAACACCTGTGGAAAAAGCTGAAGAGAAGAGAATATATAAGAAATGTCCCCAAAACCAGGAATGGGTTTAAAGAACCCCATCCATATATTCTAAAAAAGATCTTATATGAAAGGAATGTGATTTTACTGACAAAGGTAGGATAGATAGAAAGAAACACTTGGCCGATGACACAATTCCGATTTTTTTTACCTCTTCGTAAAACTTTCCCATGTAAAAATTGGCAAAAATTTAAACCAACTGAAATTAAATAAAATAAAAAAGAAGGATGTACTCATTTTATCTTAAAACAGAGAAGCAAATGCATAATAAAGTGTAAAGTTTATTAGAAAAAGAAAATTCTGATAGATGTTATATTAAAAATAGATCAAGGATCTTAACAAATGTTTAGCTCTGCTGCCAAAAACTATTCAGTGCTCTGTAGATATAAAACAAGATGTAAAGCTGAAGAAAAACTTTTTCAACATACATTACAAGTGGAGTAAGAATATTAATAAATGCATTTAATAAATAAAAAAAAATATGATGGATTATTTGTTGGGAACATTGTTGGTGTTAATATTGTGCAAAATAACACCTCAACTCTGCTATTCTCTTTACAGAGAAGAGATTTCAAATTGTACTGAACAATCTCCAGTCATCATTTTGCCACTGTGACGAGGAGGAAACTCAAAAATGAAATCTGACATCATCAGGTGTGTCCGTAACGCCACTGAGTCAGAGCATGACAAGGACAAGTGCACTTGTGGTGCTGTTTGCACCTCTGAAGCCTTGTTCTTGCTCCGTCTACAGACATTTTCACTCGCTGTATGTTTATTTTTTGTGCTAAAACACATGTTTACGGTCCTCAGAAGATCCCATTAGAGAATGGATGTTCAGGAAGGAAAGGCTCAGGACATATTTCACAGCCTCAGGCTCAACAGAGAGTCACACAGCAGGTAAAGGAGGCAGCTCCAGGCAAAATATATATAGGTCTCTCGGGAAATAGCCTGCATTACCTTGTGGTAACATTTCTATCCAGTATGAAAAAATATGGCATGAACCCATCAGCAGCTGTCTGGAGAAGCATGTCCGAATACACAAACTATGTGATGTTTTTTTTTCAGTAATAGGTGACTGAGCCTCAAAAAATGTCTTTAAGCTGTTGTCCGTAGAAATCATAAAAGAATAAAAGCATATATACTGAAGACTATACAGATGTGGTACTCTCACTGTTGTAGAGTGTCCCTGAAAATGTAAAAAAAGAAAAGAGCATGCATTATAACTGAGAACTCAGCTCAGTGGAAAATTATCGACATCCAGTTTTTTTGCACAAACACCAATTGAATAGATGAGAAATTACTGCCTAAAGAATGAAGGAAGACTCAGCAAACATGGCAGCAAAGTCATTGCCAAGGAATCACAGGAGGGGCTAAGGATCCTAACTTCTAACCGAGTCAGACTTATTGAAATCTGTTTAGGTTAGATTTTTGTTTAAAATCAGCAGTAGACTCTCAGGAAAGACATAGCACAGGAAGAAGTAGAAGGAGGATGAGATCTGTGGAATAAGTCATGCTTAACATGCAAAAAAAAATGCCCAATTTGCTGCTTCTCAGTCTTTTGCCAATCTAATTTATAACTGTGACCTACTGATTTACTAAACATGAATACAAATCCCTCCTGGCTCTCTACTCCTTTCAGACTAGGGCACAGGCTCTTTAACTGTAAAATATGTGACGTAAATACTAAGAAAGAGAAGAAACACGTGTGTGGAACTTGCAAAAGTATGCATACACCTGGAATTGTTTTACGTTTTGCCACAATACAACTTCAAACTTTCACTTATTTTATTGCCATTTTGTGTTCCAGTCGAAACACCCACAAAACCAATTAGGTTTACGTATCTATAATAATTATATAAGACTAATCAGTTTTAAATCAATAGCCTGTAGCAGTTGTGATGTAACTGTTTCATACTGTAGTTTAATGGGGCAGCACAGGCTCCCCTCAGGGCTGCGTCCTGAGCCCTCTGCTGTTCACTCTGATGACACATGACTGCGTCCCCAGGTTCGCCACCAACCACATCGTGAAGTTCGCGGACGACACAACGGTGGTGGGCCTTATCAGAGACGACAACGACCTGGACTACAGAGAGGAGGTGGAGCAGCTGGCAGACTGGTGCAGAGACAACAGCCTGATCCTGAATGTTGACAAGACGAAGGAGATGATCGTCGACTTCAGGAAGAACCGGCCCAGCCACGCTCCACTGCTCATCAACAGCTCGGCTGTGGAGGTGGTCAGCAGCACCAAATTCCTGGGGGTGCACATCACTAACGACCTCTCCTGGTCAGTGAACACCATGTCTCTGGTCAAGAGGGCACAGAAACGTTTGTATTTCCTGCGGAGGATGAGAAGAGCACACCTGCCCCCGCCCATCCTCAAGACGTTCTACAGAAGCACCATAGAGAGCATTCTGACCAGCTGCCTCTCTGTGTGGTGTGGAGGCTGCAGCGCCACCGATTGGAAGAACGTGAAGAGAGTGGTGCGGACAGCAGAGAGGATCATCGGGGCCCCCCTTCCCTCCATTCAGGACATTTCATCCCAGCGCTGCGTGTCCCGAAGCCGAAATATCGTCAGTGACCCCTCACACCCCCACCATGGACTGTTCTCCCTGTTGCCCTCTGGAAAGAGGTTCCGTAGCATCCGGTGCAGGACCACCAGGTTCCGAAACAGCTTTTTCCCACTTGCCATTAGACTGCTGAACTCTTAATCGCACTGCACTTAAAATCTGGTCTCCACCTTATACCTTGCACATGTATAGAAACTAAAGAACTTCTATTTCTACTGTCATTCCTGCACTTTATATTTTATATTTCACATTTATATTCATATTTTATATTGTATTTATTTTATTCTGGAGTAACTTCACAACATTGAAAGCTCAAAACACTGTCCTGAGCCGAAATGCAACGAAATTTCGTTCTGTATACACCTTTGTGCATGCAAAATGATAATAAAGTCTAAGTCTAAGTCTAAAGTCTAAGAAAACGCTGTATAGGAAACTGAACAGTTTATATAAGGTTAAGCTTTCCAGAGGGAACGGTGATGCGCTCAGTGGAGCTTGGTAGTGCTAATCAGCATGAGAACAGACAAGAGAAGATTGTATCGCCTCCTTGCCTGACAGAGGTTATTATAACCCTGCTAAAGAACACTACTGCTAGCTGTTGTAATCACAGCTAATCTAAATCAAGAAATAGATGCTGATTGTAAGTACATAACTGCACGTAAGATATATATAAATACATAAATATGCATGTATATTTAAGCCTATGTGTGTGTGTGTGTGTGTGTGTGTGTGTATGCGTGCGTGCGTGCGTGTGTGTGTGTGTGTGTGTGTCTAAATAATCATGCAAATCATATAATTAGTGACAAAAAAAGAAGCATTTATCAAATTACATATTGTTCAGACTCTCAAAGCCGATTTTTCTGACTGGATAAGCGTCTAGTTAGAACAAAGCAGAGTCCAGGCATTGGTGAAGCAGCCCAATTACTGTGTGGAGCAGATGTTCTCTCCAGAAAACAATACACAGGCAGGAGCTGTTAGCCATTAGTCGTGCTGCCTCTGGAGCAAAAACAATATGGTTAAAGTGACTTTTTTTAAAATCTGAATCCCTGCACACTTAAACTGAATGTCTGTGCCACTTCCATTCATTTCCTCTGTTGTTTGTCTCTGAATTTCCTATCGCCCGTGTAAAACAGAAAGCAATAAGATCAAGGCGCACTTCACTGTATGAAATAAAATGGCCGACCAAATAACATGTCTACGAATGCTATCAGAATAGTCTTGACATTATCCCCCTGGCACAGTTGGTATCTCTGCTGTCTTAAAGCAAGAAGATCCTTCCTGGGGTCTTTCAACATGGAGTTTGCATGTTCTCCCTGTGTCGTCACAAATCTGGTGTTTAGACTCATATAATCAGTTTTGTGTTTTGATCTTCTCTAGTTTGTTCATTTGTGTTGTTTGTTTGATAGGGACAGACCCAACAACCTTCTCTTTTACATTACTTTGTGGTTTAGCATCTATAAAATCGTTTTGGATCGACATTTATGTCTGCATGAGTAGAATCTGTGTAAATATTGATCTCCTTATGCGGGCTGCCTAGGTTTATTTTATGATTCAACATATCAGTTGCAGTGGGTAAGCCTGACGACGTGCTTCTTCTCTGTAAACACAGTGTTTAATTTCCTATGGGCTGCTTAACGGTGGGATTTGTAATATCTGTGATGGAGGCATAAAACGTGTGCAGCTGTGTAAATCTCACAGCTTGCTTATTCTTCCATTCATTCATAGCAGTAATGCTTGAGAGCCGGAGTACCCTCTGAATTGATTTAGGCATATTTTATAAAAGCATAAAAAGGAAATCTTTAAAGTTTAAAAGTGGAATTAAGGAACAACTTTCCCGTTTTGTTAAAAGGCACTCAACAAACCAGATGATCTGCTTATCTGAGTGTTTGATTCTATGACTTCAAGATACTTTTACCAAGCAGGCATTCCTCTTGCTGCTATTAATCAAAGGCTGTTCTGAACAGGAGGGTTTTCAGCCTTGATTTAAAGGAGCTGAGCGATTCAGCCGTTTGGCTCCCTTTCTATACATATGCATCATATATTAAGTTCTTGTTTTCTCTGTGTGTCTGAATGGTTTCAAATCCGTCCGTGTCTCTGTCTCTGTGTTAAGCATGTGTCTTCGAAGGCCCCAAAGAGGTAGGTAGGCTGTCTGTCACGGTGATACAAGCTGACAGCAGGGTCTTCTTCAATGAGCTCATTGGAGCTCAGCCAATAATCTGCTTTCTACCTCAGTTAGTGCTTCTTCCCCTCTGCCCCTTTTCCCTTTCTTTTCCCCCCCACATCTCTAAATACAAACCCCTTTCCCTCCTGTGGTTTAATTTTAGCCCCTCTTATTTATATTCTCTTTCATCTCACTTTTTCTCCCCTTTTAACCTTCTGTTTTTATCCAGAAAAAAGGGTATTCTTCTCAGGCAGTAATGAGGGTGTAAACAAGGGAGAAAGAAGTGTTTTACGTTTTCTTTTTTTCACCTGTTACACCCTGTCAAGTCACCCAAAGAGCCATTTCCACTAAAAGGACCACAAAAAAAAACAAAAAAAAAAACAAGAGTAACTTTAAAAAGGTCTTTTTTAAAAACTTCAACACGGACAAAAACATATTTGTACATATTGAGAAAATGGTTTTATTTGTTAAAGTCAGACTTAAGTATGACAAAGGTATCAAACCATACAATATCTGCAATCTAGTGATCAAATTGTATGCATTTGTTACACCATCTTTATTATAACAAAGTTATACCCACAAAGGTGGGTGTGTTATGTTCTCCAAAATGTCTTCAAAATACCTTTCTGGATTTGACCAAGAGGTCAAATCCAGCTTCTGAAAAAGAAAATACACACACCTTAGTCCTCTCTGCACCCAATTGCTCACTTGACACAATGCTGTCAGTAAAGTGTTGTTCTCTTGACAACTGTTAAGTCAAAGCTGATCTACTGGCTTGGAGGCAAAGAGGACTGACCTCCAACAAAAAGGTCTTCAGCACTCTGGAGTCAGTGGTGGTGTGTTTGACCGTACAGTTCTGCATCAACTGATGACGTAAGACTGCAACTGCTTGGCAGAAGAAATCTATGCAATGGAGCTTTCTAGGCTTTGTCCTTAAGGCAATGTGAAGGCCAGACATCTGGAGCTATTGATCCTGCAGGAAGTTACCCCTGTGCACTGTGGCCACAGCATCTTCTGGCTCGATTTGAGGGTTTTTTTTTCTGGCCTGTCACTTGAATGAATCAAAGTAAAACCAGAAAAACTCAGCTTCACACATTTTTGTCCATTTCACAACTTAAAGTTCTTCAAGTATGATTTCACTTTGGGAATTTGACCGTAATTTGCACTCTGAACTAAAATAGCAATTTGTATAACAGTGTGGATCATCTTTAGACACAAAATACATAAATGCATTTTATTATTTTAAGACATTATATAATAAAGCTGTGAAAGCACAGAATAATCAGCTTTATCTTACAAATAAAAAAAAGAAATAAGTTTTTGAGAGAATGTGAGTTTGTACTGTAATGACAATTTTGTGCATTTTGATAACCAGCTAGGATTATGGATCAAAACAATTGTGATCAACCAAAACATCTAAACATCTGAAAAATGTAAAAGCTAAAACAACTAAAATGTGACATAATTCACGTAATTCCTGTATTCATCTCACTAGTCCTCCCCCCAAAAGTGTGTTTATTTTACTCTTAAACTTCAACTTGCCTTGTAAAAGACAAAGAATAGAATAAAAATATCCTCTGTGCCACCGTGAGGAAATTCACATTTAAAGGCAGCAAAGTGACAGACATGAAAGCATGGAGGTTCACACAAACAAAGTACAAGTAGTTATTTTTTGATAGGAATACAAAATATAATTTCATAAAAATAAGATTTAAAGTAAATATCATAGTATTGCCTTTCTGCAAAAAATATTTTTGTACTCTAGAAAAGTGAATCCAAAATTGACTTTGGAAAAAAATGCCTGAAGTGGTGCTTCATTGACATACAATGCCTTCAGAAAGTATTTCTCTGGCTGTCAATGCCTGACCTTAGGCTATGCCATTTGTATAAAAGTGATGCTGTCAGTGTTACTGCAGGCATGAAGGGTTTCATCCCACTTCTTACCTTCATTGACCTGCTGAAAACTCCCATTGTGCATTCATATGGAGAATACAACTATGTTTTAAAGGAACAGAACTTCTGATCTCTATTGATTTTGCGATGTACTTGTCAGTATGCATCGTATTCACTACGGGGCACAAAGTTGAAAAAGAGGAAGAAAAAGGAAAAGCCAAGCAGTACACATCTGCTGCAACACTGTCAAGCTGATAGCATATGAAGCTAGCTACAAAATGCCATGAATATATTTAGTTTTTTTTTAGATGCGCAGATTCACACTTTGAATGTTTTGATTTCTAATCCAAACATGGAATTGTTTACATTTATGTTAATCTTTTCTCTCTCTCTCTCTCTAAAATGACTAAATACAATTAATCAATCTTTAATATCACCAAGCAATACAAGTGACACAGAAACACCATGTCGGCTAATGAGAAACTCCTAGAGGACAGTGTAATTGTTATTAATTGTACTAAGATGAATATGAAGTTGATAGCTGTTAAGGTCTTGGACGCTGAAGGCACTGCATGATTAAATGGAAACACTAAGCAAGAGCTACTGTTGCTGAAGTGGCAGAAAGGAAACTTAAAATGTATGCTTAGTCACATTTCTAGGTAATTTCCTAAAGCCGGCAGTCCAAAGTGCCAAATGAATTTAGCTGAGTAATAAATCCAGACTTTATTCTTTCCATATACAAATAATATGGAAAGAATACTCATTTGCCTTGCATGAATCATGTAAGGCATGTTGGATGAACATGTGAGTTGATCATTTTTATAAACTCTAAGTTTCATGCAAACATAGTGAAACATGGTCATAAAAAATGCTGATTAGTTAATTTGCCTGTGTCACTTAGTCTTTTTCAGGCTTGTATAATTTGGTCCATGTAATGAACATGTCACCATCTGAGACTATTTGAGTGTTGCGCATGAATCCAGCTGAGTGAGAGAAAATGTATTTTATAACTTTTTCAGTTGTGGGTGGTTTTAATTGAAAGAGAATTTTAAAAAAAATAAGGAAAGATCCTTACTCGCTTGGCTCACTCCTGCTTTGTACGCAAGGCACGTCCATTACAATCGTGTTGATCTCCCAAAGTGTTAAAGTCTTTATGTGAATTAAAAATCTATGAAAGGAAAATGCCACTGTCATGAGTAGTGGTAAGTGGTGGCGAGAACGAACGCTGACGACCCAGGTTGTGATGAAGAAGATGAATTTAATGATGAGCTCAAAACAGTCCAGATCAGGCAGCACGGCAGAGACAATAGCACACAGCTAAATACCGGTAGCAACTGACAAAAGACGGAGCAAAGTAGCCTCAGGACTTTCCAGTTCAACTGAGAACTACTGACTAAGACGACAACTGACAAGCTACATACGACTACAACTGACATGGAGCTGACAAAGGACAGAGACAACAGGTGGGTTTAAATACACAAGGAGTAATTAGGGGGAACTAGACACACCTGGGAAACAATTAGGGAGCAGACAGGACAACACAGAGACTCACAGGGAACAGGAGGACAATAAACACAGAAAAACCCCAAAAAATAAACAGAAAACTCAAATCCTAACAGCCACGATATCTTAAGCAGCAGTAAAGCTGAAATTACATTTAGGTTCATGATAAGAATTTATTCTACTAGCACTACATTTGTTTTGGGTGGAAATGTTATTATGCAACTTTCAGCTGTGGACTTGACTGCCATTGGGCTCGCTTTTTTTATTTCCTTCACAATTTGTACACATTTCTCCATTTTTGGATATAGAAATGAAAATAATTATCACAAACCATAGGCTGGATCACAAATGTGAAGGAGGAAAAATAAATAAATAAATTACTACATGTTCCTTAGTCAAGACTTGTAGGTGTGTTTCATCACGTCTTTTTTAAAACATTTGATTTGATTGCATACTGTGTTATCACACTGTAGCAAATGTCAACCAGCATCACCTCAGATATCAGCTAAAAATGTAATACTGTCCAAATAAAACAGGGATGAAAAAAGTGAAGAAAAATCACATCTATGAAGCAGAAATGAAAAAGCAACAGAAAACACAAACAGGTACATACAAAAACATAACAGATGAAATGTTTTAGAAACGCTACATAAAGAAGAGAGAGAAGAAAGTGCTTCAGGCAAAGTTCTCTCTTCACTTCCCCCTCCTTGCAATGATGATAGGAGGGTTTTTTTTAAAGTGAGTGAAGTAAAACTTGGCAGATCTGTTGACATACATAATCCAGCCCATTCTCTTGATACTGCAATTGTACTGCAGAGACGTTGGATGTATGCAGAGCTTCAGCATCCCCACTGCATTCTCAGGTTGTATAATCACCACATTATCAAAAAGAAAACCGTCTACTACACTTTTCTTTTTCAAAAAAAATCCAACTTATGGAATATGTGCTTTGAAAACGCAGTGACAGTATTAAAAAAGAAATAAAAATACATTGTTTTTGCTGTTAAAGTTAAAGTGTTCCTTTCATTTCAAATCGCCTCCGTCAAGTATAACGTTTTGTTTTGAAATGCAGAATCGGAAACAGATTCAAACGACGCATGACCTTGTGCTTTCCACATCAGACAAGACACTTTTAAATCAAATAAGATTGGCGGTTTCTATCAGCTTCATTGCAGAATGCTTACATAGCTGTGAGAAAGACTCTCATCTCCAAAGTTACTTCCATCAGAGTATCTTCAAATGTGTCATATATTTAACATTTTTCACATTTTACTGTGTAAAACTTCCAAAGAAAAAATTTGTTTGAGATTAATTAGTGAAAGAATCGTTATGTTTTGTTTAATAAGAGTCAAACAGGTAAGTCCAGTCTTTTTCGAGACTGTGTTCTATGTGCTTTAAATTAATCAGGATGCTCTGACAGCGGAGCATACGGCATAGCAAGTACACTTCCCCTGGGTGAGGCAGGAAGGTCGAGTAAGAGAGTAACGGAGGGAGGTCACTGCGGCTTATCTCTTTTTGTGTCATTCTCTCTACTGAAAAAAGACAAAAAACTTTGACAAACATGCTTACAACTACAGACACAAATAAACTTTAAGTTTTAGGGGGGGTTTTTTTATTCTCATCCAACAGTATCGCACGTTTGGTTCTGATTACATCTCATCAGTCGCTGTCGACTCCAAGAGTCTCATGTTGTTGTTATTAGCGTGTGTCCTGCCTGATGCAGATGAAAGTAGAGGAGTCTTTTCACACCCCGCACTAAAATCCATCCTGAGCAATCACACTTCAGTTACCTGCCTTGCAAGCAAATAAAAAAAAGCGGCAACGTGACTGGGCTGTTGTTAGCTCGGCCGTAAACATGACAACGGCCGTTCTGCTGATCTGGCGGTGACATTGCACAGTTAATTATTTGAACTGAACTATTAATCCAACGCTAACGCGGTGGCTGAGATTCAACAGAGTCCCGTTTCTGTGGAGTTATTTGAACTAGATGATGTTACTTATGTAACCTAGCAGACACAATATGATAGAAGTAAAGAAGAATAAATGATGTGTCTTCACAGAGCTGAGTAAACCACATGTTGACCCTCTGGTAGCTATCAAACACTTTCTACCCCACTGATCTCATAGCACAGCATTCAATTAATTATTAATGTGTTAAATTAATATGATTTATCCCTACACTATTTCGCATGTGTGGATGTTGTACAACAGTTACATTTCACCATCATTTTCAACATAAATTTCTACTGAAAGCATCTCATTAATTATCTGCAAACAATGTGCGTATTAGCATTTGTACAGCTTAATCAAACTTCTTTTCATTCTCTAATTGTCACCCGATTAGGATATCAAGTTACATAAATGATGTTTCTGCATCGAAGAAAAACAACTCCTCTAAATATTGTGATTAATTCAAAGCAGCGAAATCTGTTGGTTTTCATCGATCATAGTTGTGTCTCATGCTTTCAGCGAATGACGAATCGATGGAGGAAATAACTAAGAACATGAGTTATGCATTCTAATCATCTTAAATAAATCAAACGTGTTTAATTAGGACATAGATATTAGCCGTTCGTCTCATTTTCAGTTCAGTTGCTGCACATCGCAACACATTTCTTTCCGTTCTCACTCCCCCTGTATCAACGTCTTCATTTCTTTCAGGTGAAAATGTCTTTGCCTTTTATTGCCATCTCTTTGCTTTTCTCTCCAACCTGCAGCGTCAGCAGGATTTGCCCCAATAGGTCATGAGTTAATGTCAATCGTCTGACTTGCATGATTCCCTCGTTACATCATCTCCTGGAGGTATGGGTCCTGACAGACCAACAGTGGCTGTTTCACTGTGCCGAGTTGCTCCCTCTGTGTGCCATTTATAGAAGCTGTTAAATGGATCGTGGACACCTATGAATGTAATTGGGTATAATGGGGCCAGACAGTCAAGTTGTAGAAGGCTGACACATGAGACTAGCTAATCCATGGTAGTTTATTTAACAGAGGTTTTTGGATTTAATAAGAAACACTTCGTATAGATTATGGTAATATTACAACACTTCTACAATCCTCATTAAGCTATGCACTTCAAATTTAAATCATTATTAAGCTGTAATCATTATGTCGCTGCCAAAGGGGAGAAACATTTATACCAGATGCATCTCATTCTTATGAATGTTTTAAGATTAAACTCACAGGTGTCTAGCAAACACTCCATTTTTTTGTTGTTTTTGCTTTACTGTAAAAAAAAAAGATATTTTCAGAACACCAAATTAATTTTATCTTTAAACAAACACAATCTGAGCAGTCTAAAAAGGCCATTTTCAAACCATCCTGGCCTCTTGCAATAAAGTAATTTCTCCCTAACCCTTATAATAGGTTGTGCTACAACTGACATCAGCTTTACTGCCATCACTTGCTTGCAATAGCTGGCAATATTCTGTATTTCATATCACTGTGGAAGAATTTTGTTCCGCTTTTTCATTTTTAACTCAGCCACACTGCAGGGTTCTCACTAAATGAGATCTTCCTCATGAAATAAAAAACTATAAATGAAATAATAAAATAATATTGACAAAAAAGACATAAGATATCATTCATAACCACAGTAAAGTCTACAAGGGTGTTCATTTTAGCCGAGTACCAAGACAAATTTAACTGAGCCCCCTGCCAAGGTTAAAGGGTGAGGCTGAAGCGAAACCTAAGTGAAATGCGCAAATAATAATAAAGAAAAATACACTAAATCAAGGAGTCAGAATGAAACAATATACCTCTAACTACAACAAAAAAAAGAGCAAATAGTCAGAGAGAATTAACTACAAGAAAATGATACTGCTTTAAATTAATTGCAACAAAAAACCCAGTGCTTAGGGGTCTTAAATCTAAATTGATGCAATTTGATTGCATAATGGTAATTTAATTGAAGGCTTGATAATGGTTCTCAGTGGGTTCAATCAACCTTTATGAATCTATGGATGAGAAAATGTTCATCTGTGAAGCTATTATGAATCCTGGTTGCTGAAACATTTCACCTGCAGCAAAAGCCTGAGTGAGCTGCAGAAGGATCCTAGCGAGCAAAAGTTCGTTTAGGTATCCACTTATTTTCCACTAATCTGACAGCTGCATGGGACAGAGTCCAGTTTGCGTAAGTAGTGTAGCTGTGCTTCTATTAAAACAGTACTAGCAATCGAACAATCAATAACAGAAAAATAGTTCTCACCTTTTCGTCTCTCTCTGAAGAAAAAGTTCATCTTCAAAAATCTGCTAACTTTGACTTTGTTCAAATGAGCTCAGGCGTTTATGATGGCAAAATGTTGACTTTAGAATGAGCAACAGATTGCTTTGTGTCTTGCTGTAGAACCATCCTGTTATGAAGGATGCATTATGTTTCCATTATCTGTCTTGTTGAAGGTTGACAATGCATTAGGTTCAGACTTGACTGGTAGAAATGAAAC
Source organism: Poecilia formosa (assembly GCF_000485575.1). Lineage (NCBI taxonomy): Eukaryota > Metazoa > Chordata > Actinopteri > Cyprinodontiformes > Poeciliidae > Poecilia > Poecilia formosa. The sequence goes on from NW_006800085.1 coordinate 788,389, forward strand.
TGTAAACAAAGTCTAAATGTAAGATATGTAGGAAGGACAATTTTAGAGCTATTGCTATTTTGCTTTTGGACACTTATGTTCAGGAAAAAAAGCAAAAACTGTATTTTTTATCTTAAGACTTCAGTTTCTGTACATTTTCCTCTGTCTGGCAGTTTTCTTCTTTTTATTTCTTTTGTGTTTTGTTTCTCACTCCCGTTCTTTTTCCCCAATCCTGCTGTCTTGACCTTGATTTGATTCCCCCAACCTGTGATTTTGTCTGTATATTTAAGAGCTGCTACATGTGTAGTTGATTGCTCGGGATTCGCAGTAATGCATTTATTTTCCCCAGGTGATGAGAACCTCTCATTATTCTGAAACATATTTATGTTCTGAAAATGGCAAATGTGTTTACTTGCAATTGCCAACTTAGAAACTCTGTGTGTGTGTGTGTGTGTGTTTGTTTCTTCTCAAGTGCATGTGTTTACTGTGAAATGACTGATGTTTTGGGAGCGTCAGAGAGATGCATGACCATAAAGTCCTATTATGACAGCAGGCAATGAAAAACCACTTCGCTGCTCGCAACCACTATTGACGTTGCCTCCTTTGTCCATCCATTCTTGTGTCATGCAGCACAATACTCACAGTGAATACAAAGTCCAGGAGTCAAGCTATGTTGCGTTATGGATAATTATTTAGCCAGCAGGTTTGGGGCCTCATTTGTAACAGTGGGCAGGCTGTATATTAAAAGTCAATAGGAAACACAAAAGTGGCTCACTTCCAAAAGATACAAAACAGATTTATTAAGCGAGATGAACACATTTTTATTCAAATGTTTATATAAATTAGGATCTGCCTGTAATTGTATGCACAAAGACGAACTTCAAATTAACATGTAAAGCAAAACCAAAAGAATGATGAGATGTGGCAAATATTTTTTTGCAGTTCTACTGCCATAGGGGTTTCACCTTTGCACTAAAGATATTTTTTAGCAACTGTTTGTATACAGATTCTGCTGTTTCATGATTTCTATTAGTTTTACTTAGGGAGTAAAAACACCAACAGTAATTTTAATGTTTTTTTTTTTAATATTAGACAATGCAGAGAAAAGGGTTTTCTGTTGAAAGCATTGGACATCATTGTGATCTCTAAGCATATAATCAGGGAGCTGAGTTAGAAAGAATAATGCACATAAAAATGTTACCTCATCACACAGCGGGTCTATTGGCAGAAGTTGTTTTGCAGCTATTGCTGATTTATACTATAATACTCAGGAGCTGCTTCAGGTGAAGAAGGAGCTTTTAAAGCTGATTGCTAAATAAAAGGCCAGGGCATCTCTTTAAGAGTGTCAGGTGCATTTATGCTTTAACTGCTGCCTGCAGATCTAATTATTTTCTTGATTCAAAAAACTTAAGGCACAATTTGGAGGTGTGTGCACCTTACAGCTGAGGGCCCTAGTCTGATTCATCTCCATGTACAAGGGGCCTAAAAATGAGTCTTGTTTAAAAAAAAAAAATTGAAGCTACAAGAAAGGAAGACACTGTTGACATCCCTGACTTAAAAAAAAATAGAATGTTGCTGGTGAAACACATTTTATCAATTAACCTTATTTTGAAAACATTAATCTGCCTCAGAGCAATGACAAAAAGAAAAAAACAACTTTTGGGTTTTCATAACACTGCTTTTGAATGTAGACAATCAGCAAGTGCAGCTGTTGACAATGTTTTGGTGATGGCAGAATGCATCTGCCTCTCTGTCTCTGGTGGGCCCTTTGTGTCTGTCATACCATGGAGCGCAGCCTCTGCTGTTTACCCACTGCAGCAATTTCCCAATTAACAAAAACAACATCATCAACAAGACAGCTTCGATCATCAATGGATATTGTTACAGCAAGTTTGTTTTCAGAAGTTTCAGAGAAAACTGCACTCATCTGCATTTTTTAACTCACTCTTTGATCTTTGGCTTCTGATTCCAATTTTAGGTAAAAGCTTTGCTAACTTGATTGTGGTAAAAGAATCTTGGTATCAGCATTTACAGAAAGTGACTGTATGATTATATTAAATTCTGAGACATAAACAGCTCTCTATTAATTTTTATATGCCTATCCTCTGTATAGAATAGAAATAGATTAGAAATTCCCTTTATAGTCCCACAGTGGGGGAATGTTAGAACATATTCAATCCCCTTATGGACACTGACAGAAACTAGGACAATTTGCATGTTGATTATTCTTGTATTTGTGTCTTTGCTGCTTCCATAACAAGGACAGAAGTGCTTAGTTACGCGTTTGTGAAAGAGTTTGTTATAAAAGATAAAATGGCCCAGTACAATCATTATGTCCCAAAGATGGAGAATAGTTAATTCCTGGTTCTACTATGCAGTCAGCCTATGAGTAGTGTTATTTCTGAGAGGAATTATTGAAGGAATCCACAGATATAAGTCTGCATTAGTTGTTGTAATTCATTGTTCTGTTGGGGTGAAATAAAACTTTTTATTTTTTTAGAATACTTTTCTAAATATATAAAATTCTGCAGTTTGCAGGAAAAAGTACCTCACCACTAATCAAGTTTCTTTTGCAGACAAGCTTAATTACTTTTCATTCTACACATCAAAGGTTCAATCTTCTGTTACGTCTAATTAAGCCTTTTATGTGCCATGCTTCACACCACACAAGCACTGCTGTAGACTTTTATACACTCTCTTTATACACAACATAATCTGACCACCAGCAGGATGAATTTATCAGATGAGCAAATTAGCATGTAAATCAGAGTAATAAAATGCAGATCACTGTGTTAACTGTAGGGACACGTTAATGAAATAACACCAGAAGATGAACACGGCTTGAAGAACACAGAAAAATGAGTAGCTGGTTGGATGACCTGCTTGTTTTCAGAGGGGGGAAAAAATGAATTGGATGGTGACATTTTCCACCACGAGCCAGCAAATAACTGTATGCATGTAAGATAAGTGACTGTTGGTTGCATTTGTTTTGTAGATAACCAACAGAAATTGCATCCATTTTAAGTGATATTAATTTACGACCGTCTTACCAATACGTCTTTGGCCATAAACAAATAAATACATTACTTCCTTCACGACACTCACTCACACATCCTCTGTGTAGGGAATTGTGGGTGGGATGAATGAATGATCTGGTTGTGCAGCAATGACAGCAGGATTGATGTTGTCCGATTCCCATGTGCCTCATTTGACCACAGTCAGAATAGGTCTGGTCTCAATGCGTCACAAACTTCCTGCATATGCAGTATGCGTGTGTGTGAGCGAGTGTGTGTGTGTGTGGCGTGTGAAAGAGAGAGAAGAAAATTGTCAAACAGGGCAGAGTTATTCTGCAGGTTCTTTTAGAATAGATCCTGCCTTGCTGTGCACAGTGGCTGAGTGGGCACAACAGACTCCAAATTAAGTAGACATGTGCAAACAGATGTCTGTGCTGCAAATTAACAAAGTGCTGTCATAAAACTGACCAACCTTGTGGCATAAAAAACCCATATAGGAAATACAAACATGTTCCAAAAACCACAAACGACTGCAGAATTGTTTCCTTAGAGAGTGTCGACGCAGCTGATTTTTAGCGCAGCATTTAAAATACCTGGACGTTATCACACAGGAGAAGTTTAACCTAGAAAAGTCATTCTTGCTGAAATGGTTGTTCTGAGTGTGACTTTTCATCATGTTTGATGACAGGAGCTCACCAGTTTGTTCTACTGTATGATAAATAAAAACACTGTACTGTGTTTTTACAGTGTTTTATTGTTGTTTTTTTTATTATTATTATCTTGACTGTAGCTCTTTTACAGGCAGCTCATTTACGTTTTCAGGAATTGATAATTTTTTTTTTTTTTTTCATGACCCTCATTCACATGTTTCTAACCGTCTTTTTACCTCATAAGAACATTACTGGTGTTTACTAAATATTGGATTTTTTACCAACACTTAGTTTACAGTAGCTTTAAGAAGATTATTAATTGCATGTTAAACATTTATGTAATCATGATTGATAGGGAAGACATATGATCTGATTATGCCCAAGTCCACTGATAACACCATCTGACAGTGTGTTGGAAATTTGAGAGTGTCAAACTGTGTTATTAGTTGTTAACACATTGTTTTTGTTAGTTTAGCTGCGAGTCTAATTTCCCAAGTTATCAAATGTCAATTAAGAGATATCTTGTCGCTTCTTCACATTTCCACTGCAGATGTTGCGCCCTCAAATGGGACAAGACTGCTTATTTGCGCCTTGCTGAATAGTATTTATTTGAGAATTGCTCTCTTTGTGAGAAGAGAACGTGAAAGTGTAAAACAATCATTATGCAAAGGAACAATAATACGGCACTTTGCAGTCGCCACTGATGATACACATTGTCAACAAGAACAATCTAAAACTGTTGCCTGTGTAAAAATAAATACATGGATTAAACTGCTGAACAACTTGTCTATATATAAAAAATGTTACTAAATGAAAAGAATTAAAATAGTATTCTTTCAAAGTCCTTTATTAATTGTTCATATATCATTGTACAGGACAATTTCTTCGGTGCGACACACTTTCAATGTTAAGACTAGGTTTACATTGCTAAGATACTTTATAAGTGGAAATGCTTTAAAGCCACCTTTTAATAACATTTTCTACTATTAGTAATTAGCCAATGTACACAGAAATCAGCTATTAAAGGACATTAAAAGACTTGTAAAATAAGCTGTTTGGTGCAAGGGAACAGTTTTCCAGTTGATCTTTGCATATGTTTGATATTTCTAATGAAGGTGTTGGCACCTCTATGCAGGCTTTCTTTGTGCCTGACACTTTGATGTCATCGGAAGCCTGTGCTTTTCTGTTGTGGTGCAAAATGTGACGAACCAACTTAATAAAAACACTGCAAAATGAACCAAAGCACAAATTATGATGTTTGCTTTACGTCACCGTTGAACGAAGATTGTAGAAGGTTCTGCGTTTTCTTATTCTTTCCCTTACTGTGAAAAATGTATTAATTTTTTCCATCTGTGTCTCAACTGCTTCTAAAAACAGCCCAAACTCTTAAAAACATCCAGAGACTGCTTTAGGTTTAATTGACTACACTCCTTATAGAAACACTTTTTAAGTCTAGCAAACAGGTTTTATGATCAAGCTCTGAATAATCTCAGCTAGGTCACATAAAGGACGTATGTGATCCGACAAGATAGTGGGTTTGTTGTTGTCACCAGAGGTGTAAGCAACAAAAAGTGATTAAAGAAAAAGCGTTTGGTCCACACACTCTTACTTCTGCCTGGATCCTTGTGATGGGCATCCGCCATTGGACGGTGGTCAGAATTTTATGCAATTTTATTTTCCTGCTTTAAAGACGTCTATTAATTATGAAATGAAATGAAACTTAGACGGATGACTACACCAGTAACAGGGGAGCCCTAAATACGCATTAAGGGCTATCTGCAATTTTAATTATTGTACGGCGTCATCTTTATTGCTGTTTTGACCACAGCCTCATCAACTTCAGTTTGTCTTTAATAATACTGTGAAGTGTGTAACTGACCTACCAACACCCTACAGAACAAAGCATCACTGTCAGGCTTCAGCTGCCCAGGCGTGAAGCCTGACATACGTGGGTGTTTCCTGAAATAGCAACAGACATTCGTGTATATTTGGATGCTGACGGGGACAGTGAGGTCCTGAGCCCAACTTCCGTTGAGCAGGCTTAGACTCAAGCCCCGGGAAGAGAAGTTATTTTTGTTCCTTTGAGCCCGGAACCATTAAAAAATGACCTTCATTTTACTTCTGTTGAGCGCTTGACGTTTCCAATCACTGTTTGCTGATGTCTCGTTTGTCGTTTTCAGACAGGGAAAACGACGCCGACATCACATTTTCTGCTGGAAAAAGCAGTTATTTATCCCCATAAAATCATAAACACTGCAGTGACGAAAAACTGCTAGAAAAAGTAGAAGTGTATTTAGTATTTGTTAGCCGTTACTAAGACGTATAAGAAGATAAATTTCCCATGTCTGCGACATTCTAGAAAATCTCGAGGTGGAGGCCGCTTATTTCATATTTAATGCTTATATCAATGTCAAATGCATAAAACATTTCACATTCTAAATTGCTTCTTACTTCTCTTAAATGATCTGATCTTCTTTTACCAGCTCGTTTCATTTCTACTTGACAGTCTTTAGTTTTTCTCCTTTCATTCTCTCTCTCTCCTTTCTTCAACTTACTGCATCTTTTTTGACTTTGGTCTTTTCAGCTGGATGGAAATTCTTCTTTTTGGCATTTCTCTCCAGGTGGTGTTCCCAAATAATTCTATTCAAAAATTAATCTGAGCAATTTTAAAATTTTTCAATTAAACTGCTAATTTCTTAAATGATCTAATTTTTTACATCAATCCTTTTTCTCCTACTTTTACTGCCAACAGTGTAGCTGTTAGCAAGGTATTACCACAGATTTCCATTCCCAGCAGCATTAAAAGTATTAAATTATCAAATTGTTCATTCACTTCAAGAGTCCTCAGCATTTTACATTGCAGAAAAGACTTTCATAGGTTAGGTGAATGTCTGCATATAGAAATCTGTACAGAAATCAACCAGATTTTTATTAATAAAAGTTGTTGGAAAAGCCCACATGTTGATGGTGAACAATGTCTTTAAGAAATGATGCAGTCCAGGTTGATAAATAAATGCACGTTTTTCAAATGTGCATTAGTCTGGATGAAAACATCTTTTTTTTTCTGACAACAAAAGTAAAAATTAAATTAAAAGCTTGGCTTGAACAGAACCTCGCTTGAGCCCAAGATTCAGCGTCAGTAGAACTTCCACATGGTTGTCAGCGAGTGTGTGTCTTTTGTTTTGACTCTTTGTCACATCGTCCTCACCTACCTTGTCGCAGGCAACGTAATTAAAAGTTACAAAAGCGGAAAGAAATTTGCTTGCAGTGAAAAGAGCCCTTTCCTGGTCCAAGGTTATTGCTGTCAATCAGCACTGCCATAAAAATAAGATCCTCGGCACTGGCTCTGTATTTTAATGCATTTTAACGGTTCTTTCTTCTAAAACATTTATGTGTTGCATTGATGCAAAAATAAATACACCTTGCATGTGGACATAAAAGTTAAGGAGCGAGTTGCCTCTGGGTAGGTCTGTCTTTTCTGATGAATCGGCCTGAGCCTGACCTGCTGGAGGTCAGGCTCAGGCCGACCTCCAACCCGATGGAGGGTCACATCCCACCTGACAGAAGCGAGATTAGATCGTGTCGTGTTACAAAAGGTGCAAGTGTTTACAATGATGGGCTATAACCTCATAGCAGAAAAGGTTAAAAATCACAGTCCGTTGCCCTGAACCAATCAATTGTGGTGCGATATTTTCCTAAAAACGGCCCACTTTTATTTATCACCAGCTTGCCTGAAATGCCTGCTGATGAAATCCTTCTTCTGGTGATTTAACCCTTTTTTTTTTGCAACTGAAGCAAAATTATTATTAAGCAAAACGGCCCTCGTGCAAAGAACTCACTCATCTCACCGAGTCAAAACCTTCTGAATCAACGTCAAAGCTTTTCCGTTTTTATTCATAACAGTGCATTATTAATCAAAAGCTACTTTCAACACACATCTGTTCACAACGTCTTTTAGTCTAGTAGTCAACATGGCCTCCGGGGGTTTGACATTACAGTAAAAAGAGTTACCAGTAACTAATGAGGCAGTCAGACAGCATTTCGGCCAAAATAACAGCCAAGGGTAAGAGGAAAGGACACGTGGTGATGACATCAAACAGCTTCCTCATGTCCCTCTGGCTTCTTGTCCCAAACAAGTCTACCAGCAAAGGACACACACACACACACACACACACATAGATGCAAACACATGCTGGAAATCAGCATGTTAGAGGGTGAATAATTCAAACGAACAGCTTCATTTTACTTATGTGCCATTTACATCTGGACACGTCTGCCTTCGTCTGCCTCCTTCCTCTTCTTCATATCTTTAACAATGTGATGTAATACCATGTAACATCAGATCAGATTTTCAAATCAGATGTAGAGAAAAATGTTAGCAGCCATTTGAATGTAAAATGACTAACATTATCCTTCGCCCGGATCTAACGGCACCCTTAAAAAACCAAGTACCCCAAAGAGAGCTAATTCATATTAAGCATTCTGAGCCGGTTGCATAAGCGGCATGTCCTCTTGATGTTGTGTTGATGAGAAACAATGTTGAGTTTTTTTTGTTTTTTTTTTTGTTAGTCTCAGTTGCTGGACATGGAAGATTAATTCTAACTGAGGGAGAAGGAGACCATAAAAGGCACTCAACATTGATCTGCATCAAGCAAGCATCACTAATTAGCTCAGCTCAACAAGCTCAAGATTTCATATCACACTCTAGCTCTCTTGCATTAAATTACGGGGGTAAAAAATATATACATCAATGCAAAGTTCTTTGTGATTTGTTTATATCAGGGATAACGAATAACGGTCTGATTTTCAATAAAGGCCGACACTGAACATAGTCTTCCCAACAATCTTGGCCCTTTTCCACAGCAAATACCATGCATTCACACACACACACACACACACACCCACACACGCAGACACTTGTTTTAAATTGTCCTTGGGGACTGTTCCTTTGACAGAATACATCCCCATTATATTACACCCATCCAAACTGTAAGCCTCACCTCACTCTAACCCTAAAAACCTCCTTAAACCCCCCAAAATATTTATTTCCTGAGGATTGCCTTTTGGTTTTCAGATTTACACCAAGTCCCTAGAGAGTCGTCTCGTCAGGTTTTGGTTCCAATCATGACACGAGCAATCACATTCACACAAAGAAATAGAGAGCTGACACATTCCACGATCTCTTGGTTGTCATTGTGCAACCCCCCCCACTGTGCTGGAGAACAAGCATGAAGCAGTTGTTGCATCATAAAACCGGCAGATGAACTGTTCTGAGCTTCAAAAAGCCCTCACAGGTCATGGAAAAGCAAAAAGAAAGTAATATTTAAAAATATATTAAAGATTCACCGGGTGTGGGAAAGCAAACCTGGTACTTGGGGTAGACATGTTCACAAGCATTTTTCTAAGTCTAGGTCAACTTAAAAAGTCTTTGATAATAGACTTTAGATCAGAAGCAGAGCATGCGCTCTGCTTGAAACACAAAATATTAAATGTAAATCATAATCTGTTTACAAAATTTAGCACAAAATGTAATATTCCATGCTTCTCAGAACATTTCTTTATCATCGGAAGTGGTTGTTTTAAACAAGTGCAAATTGTTTTTAATTGGTATAGAGTATAATGTTTACCTCATTAGAATCATAACTATGCATCAATGTTTTTGAAAAAGGAAATAGATCGTAACTTTTAAGTTAGTTTTTAAAGTTTATGTGTCAATGAAAGTGGAAACGATCCGCCTGGAATTGCTCAATATTTCTATAGAGTTACATTTTCGTTTGTAAGTTGATTTGGGTGAAAGCATCTGTCAAATGTGTAAACATCAATACATGTATCACAAAAGCAAAAGGAAGAGACGAGATCTGTCATAGGGCGTATATGGTCTGATAACACTCTATAGGATTTTGTTCAGCCTATAAAAGCAATCAGCTTTCAGGATTCACTCTGCATATCTTTCCATCCATCTCAAGTGCCAAGCTCAGTGAATGAAAAGATGCAGAAATTGGTATTTACAAAGCCAGTCAAAATGAAGGGAAAGCTCCCTAATGCAAAGCTGTAGATGAAAATATGTATTTTAATCCTTGTAGTGTAATAAAGACAAGCGCCCAAAGGGATGTTGTGTATCCATCATTTTGGTTTCCAGCATATTGCAATGAAAAACAACTAAAACAACTTTCACCATAATGTGAAAGAGAGAATGAAAGAAGAAAGGCCATTGCAGGCAGTTCTATTACACTATGTCATTCATAGAGTGGAAAATGGCCAATAGGGGAGTTGTAAATAGTAAGTTTGCAGGAGGTAGAAAAAGAAAAGTAAAGAAAAGAAAGTCAATAGTTCAAAGCGACTTATGAACATCTGATTGGAATGGGAGTATAGAAAGTGGTAGCTTGGGCAAAATGAGAAAGACACCCAAAGGTGCCTAAGTGCTGAGTGAGAAAGGCAGACAGAGAAAGTCAGAGATGTAGAATGAAATGTGGTTAGACAGATACATGCAGGCTCAAGAACAGAAGAGAGGGAGAGTAAGATGCTGGCGGACAGGAAAAGCAGGCGAAAGCCCCGGCGGAGTTGGCGTGTCAACAAAGTTCTAATTGCCACCTCATGGTGGACTATCAGGATGAGAAGGTGACAGCAGCAGAGGACAAGTGGGGAAAGGGAAGTGACAAAGATGACCCGATGTAAGGCGGCGGAAGGGCACCGGGCACAGCATGTCCAGCTGGATAAGAATCTATCTGGACTTAAGAATGTGAGGCTATCTCTGCAATGCACAATACTGTTTTCTGTCAAAAACACACTTGGATTGTTTTATTGTTTCAATGTTAGAAATCAGTCTAATCAAAACAAGGCCTGAGCTGTTAACTGTTTGCACAGAGTGACAAAAGAACGTTGAACTAAGCGGTGAACAGGCAGCAAACGACAGATGACAGCAGGCAGACAGGCAGTGAAATTTATCAGCGCTGACCGTGACAGGTGATCAGGGGCACGAAGGAAACATGGTTGCTGGGCAAGCAAGAAACAAGCTGCAATAGTGGAACTGACTGGAACTGATTGAAAACAGAAAAAAAAGAGTGGAAAGCACTCCAGATGTGTCGAGGCACAGCTGCTTCTGGGAGCCTGCAGAAAATCCTGATTGCCACACCCACAGAAACACACCGGATAAGGCCACCGCACGACACGCTGTCACACACAGGAAAAACAAACATGCAGCTCCAGAACATGATCAAGACAGTGTTGCTACGGTTACAGATAAGACCAAACTTGTTGTCATTTCTGTTGTTGTTTGGTCTGACAGCATTTTTTTTTTTTTCACGGATGGATTTTGAAACAAATGGCATCGTGATACAAATTTATAAAAGGTGTCAGTTCTTACATCATGAAAGATTAAAGACAGGGGAAAAAAATGCCTCCCATCTTCATTCAGATCTTCCACAAATCTCTGGAGCTTAGTGAAGTTCCCCCATGCTTTAAATAATGTCAACCTTATCCCACTCCCTAAAAATTTCAGCCTCACAAGGTTAAATGACAACAGGCCTGTCACCATAATGAAATCCCTCGAGCAACTGTTGTTGAAGCATCTTAAGAACATTTCTGGCCCCTTGTTGAACTGTCTGCAGTGACAAACAGGTCGGCAGATGATGCAGTCTAGGATTTATGCAGGTCTAGGCTGCATAAAGTTTCATGCAACCATTTTATCTGCAGAAATACTGGTAAAATAGTAAGTCAACATTTATGTGTTGCACCTTTTGACCAATGCTTATGGTTGTGATTAATCAGAGACTTGCTAAGAATTATTTCAAAGTTTTTAGAACTTTTAAATTAGCAAAATGACACAAATTAAGAAAAGTGTTAACAGGCTGAGAAGTGTTTTTTTTTTTCCAGCCTGTAAGTTGAAGAAAAACATTCATTTTTGGGGGGATGGAGGGAAACTCCATAAAACCACCAGAGTGGAATAAGTGATTATTTTTGCTAGATGTAAAAAGTTCAGGTAAGCTCATTATGAAATGACCTGGAAAACATCAGGCTAAAAGCTGAAACAGAGTTGTTCATGAGCACTACATAATTATTACCAAGGTTATTTGCATTAATACTCAACGATCAAGATCTTGCATGTAGTATATTTTCAAGTTTACAACATAAATAAAATTGATATGCACTAACATACTGGTTAAGAAATTTCTATGATTTCTTTCTTTTTCTTTTTTTTGTCACCTCTGTGTAAGGTGTAACAGTACTGTCCACAGGGAAAACGGTGAAAGCTTCTGAAAACAGCCTGGGGATGTAGGCTGTCCTTACTTGGCACACAGTGAGTCAGCAGGTGCTTAGCATGAAGCTTATAGCAGCAGAAACTGTACAGGGAAGATACAGTGCCTGACTGTGGTACTTCACTTTAAAATAAAAAGCAAAATATGCTTATTTAAAAAATACAAATGTTAGAATCCATGGTGAGACATTTGTCACAGCTGATACGATACAATATGAAGCGATCACTTGTGATGCAGTGCAGGGTGTTAAAGTACAGCATGTTAGTTTTTTTTTTGTTGTTTGTTTTGTTTTTTTTGGCCCCGAGTCGTTGATTAGATCGGTAGAAGAGAGAAGTACTCTGCAGAGAAATTACAATGCATGGCAGCTGGTTACTAACAAGATTCAAAAGATCATAATCGCAAGAGACTCCATCCAGCCAAGCTCCAAGCTTTTCTGTGGCCAAACATTACAATTCAGGCCCACAGAAAATATCTGGAACTAAATGTATTACTCTGTTATGTGTCTGCATTTATCTATTTTGAACAAACTGAAACAATTTGATTTATACAGTACTTGCACCATTTTATTATGTATTCAAAAGTACGTACACACAATATAGAGGCAATATCGCCGGCATCAGCCGATATTAGTAATTTTTGAACATATCAGCATAGGTTCAGAAGGTCAAACTGGGTCGTTTGTGTATGTGTTTCAGGGGAGGTGATTGGTTGTGTGCCCTAACTAATGTTTTTTTTTCTTTGTCAACAAACTTTTTTCTTTTTTTTTCCAAAATATTTGTCCTTGTTTCCGGCAATAATTCCATCTCGCCACATTTAATACTTCTGTCTGAAATGTATTCAGATAAGATTTGTGTGACTGGAAGGTTAATAGCTTGCTCACAGGATTTGAAACTCAAATGCAAATCAACCTGTGGAAGCGTGTAATCCGTTTTATGCAGACTTTTGTGAACACAAAGGTCGTTGCCTAATTGGTAATGTGAATAAAAGGGTCATTCTTGTCTCTTTTGACACAAAGCAAATCAAACAACAAAAAAAATAGTTTTTTTGTCATATTCCTACTCAGAATACAAGAACTAAAGGACAACTAAATACTGACAGGTTGTTTTTGAAGTTTAATTTACCTTGACAAATTCTGTTTGAAATTTATTTTTTGCTAAAATATTAAAAAAGGCAAAAAAAAAAAAAAAAAAAAAAAAACAAGAGCCTACTTAGGACATACCATCACAAAATTTGAATTACTAGTCTCATGGTAGCAGAGATGTTTTCATCTCTCTTGTCCTTTTCTCCACTCTCTACTTAATTCAGCTCTTCTTGTACTCTTGCCATTGAAGCAATACTTGCATCGTCTCATTATATATCATGAAAAAAAAAAAACTTAAACATAGGTTGAGCCTTCATTGGGACATCCCACCATTCTTTGCGTCACTACTTGTTCAAACTATAACTGGGTGTCTTGGAGACTCACATCTCTTTACAAGAGATTCCTATACTGGTTCTGTATGTTGACTCCAGTCACCAGAACTCACATGCCAAGTTTATGAAGCAAACTCAGATTTATCAGTTACTCCCAGTTATTTATCAATGGTGCAAGCAGTGTATAAATTGGTTCATATGCTCTTGAAAAGTCCTTCCACTGTGTCAGAAACATCTTGAGGCTCAACTTCGATCAGAAATGTACCTGGACTTCAGTCACCAGCTTCTCTGAAACATCAAATTGTTATTTACATGGTGTTGTGAGCCTCTTGTGTTTGCATTTTATTAGTGCCACTAAAGGTGTTCCATATACAATTAATATATTGTGTTGACTTTCTACATTGTTGTATTCCCTCTGTATTTTGGTCCAGACTCTGATTTTAGTGCTAGTTTGCCCAGGGGAGGTTGATTCGTTCGTGTTTTGGTTTTGCTGTTTCTGTGCTCATTCTGTGTCTAAAGTGGTCTCTCCTCAGCACCTTAGCCTGTTCATTATGTTGATTGTATTCACATGGTTTAAATGTCAAAGATCACACCTCCACCGTATTTGAGATTCCTGGTTTTCTTTGTTTGCTGTTAGATTCTTCTCTCATCCTGAACCACAATAACCCACATTCACACCCAGCTCTCAGTCTGGAATTTGTTCCAGCATTTGAGTTAAATTAAATTATTTGTGACAAACAGGAGAAAAAAATTTCTTTAATATTTTTTTTTAAATCAGTAATAATTGTGAAATATTTTAGTCATTAATGATTAGAATGTGATGTGCACTGAAGTGCCTTGTTTGTCTTAAGTTTTATTTGAAGGTATTGCTGTACACTGTGTACAGAAAGGATGCAGCACTAGTGGTGGAGTTTATCACCAAGGTTAGAGTCAATTAAAAGTGCCTTAAGTTCAATCGAACAGTGGGCAGTGTGCCTAATAACTACAATTAAAGACAGCACTGCCTTACAGGAAAGTGTATGTGTGTGTGTGTTTCAGTCCAATGACAAACAGAAAAGAAGGTAACAGCAGCCTAATGTGCACATTTTTTTTAATCAAACTGAACCATATACTTCATTTGCATGACTGACATAGCTTCAAACAGAGTGGGAAGTTTCGCCATTATTGAACTTTTCCTCAGAAAACTGTTAACTTTATAAATTCTGACTTGAAAAATATGCCACAAATGAATGTGAAACCTTAGTTTTTAAATTCTGTACTCTGTGCCACAACAGGTACCCATGAGATCTCCAATTAGATACAATTGCTTCAGGCATAAATATGTGTCATTTTGTTTAATAAGCTAATTTCTCATCCACCCATTCCATCTTTTAATGTGTGTATCTAGTAGTCTGTTGTGTTTTTGCACTATTCCATACATTTACCAAAATAAAATATTGCACAGAACCTAAATGCATGATTGAGCCGATAGAGTAGAAGTAACTCAAAGATTTTTAAAACATGAAGGCAAAAAGAATTTATCTTCAAACAAGAAATGATGCAGTAAAGACAGAATTGTCAAGCAATACAACAACTTTTGTATTTTTCTATTGATTAGATTATCCATGACTTTATCTACACCAGTTAGTCACTTACATTCCTGCACTACCTCTCAGCTCGCATGAACAAAGCAATTGCTTTAAGGGGTTTGGTTTTATGCATTTATTCTGCTTGCAATGAATATTAGAGCTTAGATTTATAGTCCAAGCCCAGCCAGAAATTATGGCCAGATCGGGCCAAACTTATATGCTGGAGGGTCGGTTAAGGTCAAACTCAAGGTTCTGTTCACTTTTAATAAGCATACATTACTTAGAGCACAGAGAAAACTAAGCAAAAATGTACAATATAAACTTATACTAATCTACTTTCTGTAGTGCAAATAGAGGTGCAGGTAGTTCAGCATGGTGAGGAAAAATAGTAAGTTGCAGAAGTTAGACTGTATAAAGCTAACTAATGCACATGTTACCTCACCCTGCTTTGCTCCCATCCGTCATGGTTTCATGTAATTTTCGAACCCATATGCAGAAAACACTCAGGTGTAGAAAAAGGTTTCTTATATTTATTGCAAAAACAAAACTGACAATGAAAAAAAGTTCAGGAGCGGAGAACTGCCTGTCTGGGTCTCAGGGGATCTGGGGTGCGGACAAAAACACAGAATGGTGAGTTCAAGTTCAGTGGGAGTTTGAAGTGTTTAACGGAGATGTGTGATCTTACTTATAGGAGTGGGTCCAGATCTTGAAGGGGAGGAATAAGAGGCTCCGGGATCGGCGGTCTGAGTTGGAGGCGGAGGAGGGCGGACAGGTAGGTTGGGTCTTCGGAGGAGCTGGGACAGGTGCAGCTTGCCGGCTGGAGGACTTGGATGAGTTGGATCAGATGTCTTTGGAAAACGGTGCCCACGCCTCTTTCAGCACAGGGATAATCTGAAGATACGCACAAGGGAAGAGACAGTCACTGAGGTTTCTCAAATAATTCTACACAAGAGGAGAATTCACAGAGACCAAAAGTACCATTACTGATCAACAATCTGGCGTCGAAGTGCCGGCAGCTCCCTGCTGATATACCCCTCCACTGATGAGGGATATGCTGCAGGTGCGTGCATTATCAGCATGGACACACCCTCCAGGAGAAAACGCCTCTCAGCCCCCTCTGGTGGACAAAGAATGGAAGAACAACCCCAGAACCCCAACACCATCAATCACACATTCCAGAGGATTTACACTCGACTCACACTGCAGTTGCCACAAGCAACAAAATAGAGCTGGAAGATGTTAAGCAAAAGCTATAAATGGGAGTTTCACCACTAAGTCATAAAAATGCGAAGTCAGAGGTCGATGAGTGTTTTAAACTGGTACTGCAGCAAATGTAGCACTTTCTTCTCTTATGTTGGGTTGACTTTGGGTTCGAGCCTCTAACTAGTTTGCTTTAGCAGAACATCTTAGACATCTAGATTTCCCACGACTTTTAGAAAATTAGGATCTTTGAAAGCTGTGCATCTTGCAAACAGCATTTCAGGAAAGGGAAAAATCATCTCGACAGTAAAACATAGCGGTGGTAGTTGTATAATCTGCTGCTGCTTAAAAGCTCCAAGACCTGAAAAGAAATTAAATCAAAGTTTTTGAAATATATATTTGAAGCCTAAACCTAAATCCCATGCTGTGCTGTGACCCGAAACAGACTTGAAGCTAAACTAAAATGAAACGGTAAAGAAGAGTGGACCAAAATGTATCTACATCATTGTAAGTCTGCACTGGAAGCTACCACAAACAACTGATGGCCATTTTTACAGGCAAAGACATCATAACCAGTTACAGGAGTTGCTTTTTAATAAATGAAATCATTATCTTAATGAAGTTTTTTTTGTATTTCTTCAGCTATCTTTGACTATTGAGATTGTTTTAATGATGTGAAACCCAACTGAGGCAAAAAGCTGAAAAAAAAAAAAAAAAAAAAAAACAAGGGCTTTGTAGTGGGGCAAATATTTCTTACCAGCACTGAAAGTGCATACAGAAGATATTGAAACAAGAAATAAAAAAAATATATATTGATCAAATGGGTTATATTTGAGTAGCTTTCTCTTCTGTAATGAATTCCACTCATCCTTCCCCATTTTCGTTCAACTTTTCATTATGTTCTGTTCATCCCTCTGTTTCTTTCCCATCTTTGTTTGTCAGGTCGTCTTAAAGGTCTCTCTCTTCAGAAGTGAAAGAATAACAGAAAAGCTGTCCAAAGTGCCTGTCTGGTCAATCACCCCTAATCTTTCTCTTCTTTTTACCTCGTTGGAGTACTTCTACTTTCCACAATCTACTTTGACTGCAGTGAGAATGTGCATTGTGAACTGTAGATGCTACAGTAATCCACTGACACTCCACAATAGAAGTAACAAATACATAAATTAAAACCACTTTAGAAAAGGTTACCGTCATACACCTCTGGTCAATATTTCTTCTCAGTGTGTTTTTTGTATGGTTTGCTGTAGTTTCATAGTGTCCAAAATGGAGAAATTCAGATACATATTTAGTCCATTTTGTTGCATCATTCTTCCAAAAAAAAATTCTTCAATGCAACAGCAGCTGGCATGATTGGGCAACTATGGTAAAATGTATATTCCTTTGGTTAAATCACTGAACCTTGAACTTTCATAAAATTAATTTAAGGCGGAAAATCTGTCCAACTGCGAAAGGCTTTGGGGTTTTTCTGTTGCTCAGAGTTTGAGCCTGTGAAGAGATCAGCTTCCTAACAGAAGTACCCATCTTTAAATGAATGACTTTAATTAGAGGACATGTTTAAGAGTCGAGTATATTGCAAAGCAGTCGTCACAAAAAGCTTCATACCTAATTATAAAGTAACAGAGCTCTAGTTCTGAAAAATCATTTGATTAAAAGAACATCCTGTTGAAAAGGCCACTCAGAATACAGAGTGTGCTTACATCATGACAGGAACAGAGAGGAATATCAGTTGTGCATCATGCAACTGCAATGGATTCTCGTAACTGGAAACATTCAGGGTTTAAAGAATTTACATACCGGAATTATTTTTAATTGATTTGTGACTTGGATGTGGTGATAGTGCACTTCATGTAGCCAAGTTTTAGCATTCCTTTGAAAGCAACGGTAATGCAACAATATGTTAGTGCAGAGGACTATAGCAGGGTCTATGCCCGCTTCACAAGTAAAGTCTGTAATCCTCCTCTCTGCGTATGAACATGGGGGATTAAGTGTTTCACATATTTTAATAATTTTCATCTTTTATTTGTCGAATTAAATTAAATTAAATCAGACTTCTGACCACCACCAACAAGCAAGGTGGGTGAAGTGTCTTGCCCGGGGACACAACAGAGATGGACGCAGCAATTCACCGACTGGAGGGGGAACTCCATCCATCCATCCATCCATCCATCCATCCATTTTCTATACACCCTTGTCTCTCGCAACCAAGCTTTTAAAACATTTCTACATATAGACGTGAGACATGCAATTTTTTGTCAATATTTATTATGGTTAGCACAACAAATTGTTAAAATGTAATGATGCCCTTCTTTCACTGAATTCAGCACAAGAAAGATTTTGCTCATCATGTTACAGAAAGACGGCTGGCTGTCTTGATACGAGGGAAAACTGAGGATTTTAAGAAAATTAAAATTGGCTTACTGACTAATTGTAAATTGATTGATAAGATCTGTCATCTTTACATTTACTCAAACTTTCATCCTTAACTAGGACATGTGGTATTAATTTAAACTCTAGATTAGGTGGACAGATTATGCATCATTTTGTAACAGTTTTTTTTTTTTTTTTTACTGTAATTACTTGAAATGATCCAGTCATGTGATGATCACATGCAGTCTGCCTTTCACAGAGGTCCATCGTGTCTTTTTTCACCTCATCAATTAACCACTAGGTAAATAATGGGTTTATTATAAACACACACACACACACACACACACACACACGCACACGCACACGCACACACACACACGCACACACACCTACACACACACACACACAACAAACAGAACGACATGCCTTAGTTCTGAAGTTTTACCTAAACTTTTGGACCGTTCAGGATACAATGGGCACAGTTTTCTTTCTGAACTGTCAAACTCAGCTGATGGCAGTGACAGCCCTGGTTCCAAGTCAAAATCAGATCCATCTGTCCTGGAGGAAGATGCTAAACTAGACAGATGTGACGCCCAGAGACTGTGCGCGTTTCAGTAAGCAACCCTGTACATGTTCATAAGCCTTTACATGTGCATGTCATGCCTTAACTGCCTTTGCTGAAATGATGCATAGTTTAGTCAACTGTATAAGGATGTTTGTCCTTGCTGCTACATTCCAAGAAAGTGAAAAATGTTCGGATTTTTAAACTCAAAATAAGCTACAAATCTTACAAATATGTGTAATTACTTGGTATTTTAATTACATTTGGATCCACAAAAGAATTGCTTGTGGTTTTTTTAGTACCTGAGATCTGGTAAGGGATACTTGGTACCGGTGAGAAGTGCAAGTCCTAATATGTTAATGGATTCTGTGGTTTAGGGTTTAACTCAAACTGGGCAATTTAGTGTTAAAAATTGACCCACATTAGCCAGTCTCTGGACCTTTATGATATGCCATGTGAAAGATTTATATAAATCATCTTTGAAAAGCAGTTGGATCTCATCCATTTCCCAGATGGCAGCAGGTGAAGGTGAGCAGGCGAGAGATGTAAGAGTTTGACACACAAACTGGGAATAAATCTTCCAGAGATGGAAAACGCTGAAGATCAGAAAAGACTGGCATTCAATGGCAGATCAATGAAAGGTGAGGAAAAAAGAATAAGTGGAGAGGAGAAGTGTATTATCAGGATGCCCCAGCCTCAGTGAGAAAAAAAAATGCCGTACAGAAATGTGAGAATAGCGGATACACCATTTGCATTGAATGAGAGGATACAGCCAAATTCTGCAGGCTGGGCATAACTCCTCATGAAGACCTACCGACTCAGTTAGCTTACTTATACCTGTCTCAAGCACAATTCATTCCCAACATAATGCAAAGTAGCTTTTTTATCTTCCTCTGGTGACCTCTTAGTGTGAATGCCACAGGCATTCAAACTCTTGAGTTCCTCCACTTTTTCCCGCCCATACACTTTTCACCATTTAACTACGTTTACATTTCTGCAGTTGGCTTCAAATGTTTCTTCAATTTTCACTAAAAATATACAACTCTCAGCATTCGCATTGCATTCCTGCAGGAAATCCACATTTCTCCAGTTATAATGAGCTTTTTACCCATCAAACTGAATTAATCAGATTAACAATAAAGGAAACAGTTTTCTTTTTCTAAAGAGCACTAAAGAGATTAAACTGTTATGGAAAATGTACTCTTTACTGGAGGATTTCCTTGTCTTTTATAAATAAAATAATATCCAAGAATTCATTTCACTTCTTTATCTGAACAAGTAAACAAATGTCATGTCCTGATGCAGTTTACTTAATGTCCTTTGGGTTAGGATTAAGGAAGTAACCACCAGCCAACTTCCATGTGCTTCAGCACCCTCTACTGGACAAAGAAGCATACATCTAGAGGATCAGTTTAGGCTTATTCGTGAACATTCTCAGATCGACTCTGGATTATTAACTTCCTGACAAGTGACACTTTGTGAGACTGAAGAACTTTGTATCCGAGTAGGCCGTGTGCAGCAAAGAATAAGATGAGCCTCGCATTCAACATTCAAGTTAACGTTCACAAAAAAAGTATCCCAGACACAACACAATCCTGACATCCGCACAAACGCCGAGATGCCTCGACTGCTCTAGCTTCTGTCAGTAATTCACATGGAAGTTGAGGAGAATGATGGAATATATTTTGGCATTTGTGTGAACATTTAGCATAAACAAGATGGGAGAAGCCAAGAAATGTATGAGGAGAGAAATGGATGATGCTCATTTCTATCTTGTGGTGTTAGCTTTGAAAACAGAATATAAATGTCAGAAGATACAGCTCGATACCACCACAATTCCCAGATTAATGACTACCTGACAAATGCACCACAGTTAGACAGACTGAAGGATTTGTCTGACCAGATCAGTGCCACAGGAGCGCCACAGGGGACTGTACTCTCAGCATTCCTTTTTACCGCGCTCACATCAGTTTTTAAATACAAGTCAGGTTTCTGCCATCTGCAGAAATTACTAGATGACCCTGCAGTCGTTGGTCATATCGAGAGTTGGTGGGACACTTTGTGGCATACAATGGGAACAATAATCTCATCTTCAATATGAATGTTACAAGGGAAATGATAGTGGATCTTAGAAGCAGAAATATGTCAAATAGTATTTACAGCATTGTCAAAGATGTAGAATGGTAAGAAGAGCGTTGTAGTGTGTTCTCTTTACTCTGAAACTGGATTATTAAAGTTCTGAGACAGAAAAGCAATAAGAATATCCCCAACATCTAAAATACAACTTGAAACTTCTCAAGCAGGGCCAAGCTTGGTATCCAGTAGAATCCCAATCCCGGAAAGTTGCAGATGTAAACCATTTCCTCTTTGAAATGTGGTACCTCATTAAACTAGTGGCACTTACAGCACTGTAAAACATCCATTTGGCGACATGCTCTTGCTCTTTTTTTTCAGGCATGGAAACAAGGAAAAATAGTTTGTTGCTGGCTTGTTTTCCTAATACACCTTTCCCTTCACCTCAGCAACAGACTGGAAAGAAGTATCATAAAATGAAAAACACCCTGAGCATCATCTTCATAAAACAATAAATCTACAATTCAGTGTCTTCAGTCAGAGGATTTTTCAGTTTTGATTCAATACAGATAGCTAAAGGAGATGCTTCCTCCCTGCAGTTACAGAACTTAAAAAAAATAAAAACTTCGTAATGAGTTACTACAACATCTAATTCCTCTTTGGGACTAAAAAAATAACTGAATTGTATCATCTACTCCTTTGATTAACATTCTTTTTGTGTTTGGCACCTCCATCATATCAAGAGAAAGCGGAACAGGATCAGAATTAATTCTGCTTTAATCACTGGTATACATGATTTATTTTATGTAGCCGTTTGATGAAACAAGCGGCATGTAAATTACCTGTTTAGATAGTTTTCCTTGTTTTTGTGCTGGTTGCATAATCCCTCAGGGACTCCCTTCAGGGCTGCCAACCACTTGACAGAAGGCATGGAAGCCAACCGGTCACACAAGCAAAGCCCTTATTACTCCTCTCAGCTCATCTGCAGCAGGAATACGTAACCGTCTGGCAGGTGGCCCGGTTCCTGCCTGTAACTCGGTGGACAACCTCACAGGCTGCCATTAAATGCCTACAACACAGCATGATGGTAAGAGATGTGCTCCCCCAAAACAAATTCCACTCAGTGTTTTTTCCTCCCCATGTTCTTGTCTGTATCCTGTCAATTAAGTTGTTTTATTTATGATTTAATGATTTATTTTCTCAGGTTGAGAAGTATTAAGGGAATTCAGGCATATGGATAAATAATGCTTCCAAAATGAAGCTGCATCCAGAGTGCAGATATTTTTGATTTCATGTTTTTTTTTTTTGGCATTGTTTTGATATACCAATTTCTAAATGACATGACGGAGGACATGGATGTTGATATTTTGTCATGAATGCATCTATGTTTCATGCAAATACTTTTTGATGAATGTCATGCTTGTCTTATTACTTTATCTGACACTACTTGCTTTATTCACAATAAATTCAACCTATATTGCCATACTTGCATAAATAAAAAACATAAAAAAGTCACATTAAGGAGATAGAGTAACCCTATTGATACTGCTGGCAAAACACTGTAGGTCTCCTGTTAAATTGTCCGTGCATTTAGAAAATTAAGATTTAAAGTTATATTTATCTAACCAAGAGTTTTGTTTCTGACGGAAAATGAGATGAACAAGTACTGTCCTTTTTTACAATATATATTTTTCTATTCTGACTTAATATAAAACAGAAAATCAATTTTTGGCAATATAGAAATTCAATAATTTTTCTAATAGCTGACCAGGTTTTTGCATATCTTCAGTAATATTTTTGATGAAACACCATATCTATACAGGCTTTAAAGTTGGCAGCCTAATTTTCAGCTCCCATTACAGACTGAGTGTTTCAAATAACTTTTTTCTCATTCATATCCTTACCTCTCCTATTGGAACTGTGTTTAACCTCTTGTATCTGTATTCAAAAATGTTAATACTAATTTCAAGCAGAAAAAAAAAAACAACAAAAAAAAAACAAAACTTGTTGATAAAATTAAACTTTAAATCTTTAAACCTAAATCTGCCAGAGGTATGATTACTTTTAGGCTTAAATGTATCTTCCTCAGATGTTAGAAGATCAAACAGAAGTTCAAACATGAAATTCAGAAGCAACCATCACATCTGTTTATGGCCAAGCAGCAGGGGAGCTTGCCTGGGAAATCAGTGCTGTTCCTCGATCAAGAATATATCTCCATCAGCCTTTACCCACCGCATGCACAAAGGTGAGCTGCTGCCTTTGCCAGTGGTAGTACAGCAGTATCCACAACATTACTGCTCAGGGCTTTAGCATCAGCAGGTGCAGTAAGGCCCAATGCCAAAACCCAACTGCTTGTATGTCTAGTTTGTACAAGCACACATATATAACCCATCCTAGTATTCAAGTAAAATTCAGCGACAAGAAAAGTTGAGGTGTAGTTATTTTATCCTGTTGATCTCTAAGTCTTTGCTTTACTATGAGTTTTAATTACTTCCAGCCTCCAAACACACCAGAGTCCAAACATCACCACTCAAGTTTTCTCAACAACTGACAACTTCCTAAATGCTGTTGGTTGTGTAGTTTCTCCTCCATAATTTTTCCTACAAGAAAGTCATCTTAATCTCCACTAAAAAGTAACAAAAAAAAAAAAAAGCCTTGCATTGTCATGCAGCGTGGTGGTGTGCAGAGAGTGACTAAGTCAACTTTGCTCTCTTCTCTTATAAATAAAACAGACTTCATCATTATGCCAACACATTTTTCTCTTCATACAATACAGTCTGAATCCTAAAGTGTTTACAATCCATTTTCATAACGTGTGCAGTGATTGACTGCAAGTTTTAAATCACCAATAGGTCACAAATACTGTTTTTGGACCACTGTTGACTTTGAACTAGTTTCGGTATTAATAAAATCCTGTTCAGTGATTCACACCCTCAACTCAATTTATACGTGACTGCAGTCGGATTTTCCCCTCTGTGCACATAAATGTGAAAAAAGCTTTTTCATGTCAAATAGTAGGCATGTCTCACTCCAGTCTGTGATAGCTGAACTTCTCAGAGAGGACTTTTTTTTTCTTTTTTTACTTTTTTTGGCCACCACGACCTTAAATGCAAGTGCAAGAAAGTTATGTAAAATGTAGAAATAAATGTGGTACACCCTCTTTAAAACCAGCATTCTGCTTCATGTCATTCCTGTCAATGCATTCATTTTAAATCAAAAATAAAATTGCACATATAATAACCATGTTAATCATGCTACAATGCTAAGATAAACTGTAATTTGCAAAGCAAATCTGAGATAATGGGCTACAGTAAAAGATTTGTTTTTAAAAAAAACATTCATCAGCTCCCCACCTTCCTTCACCGAATGTGTCCTCCGTTACTCGTGACAGTGACAATTGCAATAATTAAACAACTTTTATTTGTGTTTATATGAGCCCTTGTACCTCTGTGAAGACTTTGAAGAGAAACCTGATAAAAGATTGAAAAGGAAGATGTGCCAGTGCATTCCTACGCTACCGAGTTCAGAAACCTAAACTACAAAGACCCACTGTTGCTACATGAAGGACCGGCTAAGGTTTGCGTGGTTCTAAACTGAGAGCAGAGAACGACTCCGGTGAAAAAGAGCCTGTAGCATATAAACATTTTTTCATTACCGCCTGAGCTCGCTGAGGGTTGTCTTTCATGTATTAGATCAACAGTCTTTCAAAGCAAATAAATAGCAGAGGATGCGTGTGACAGACAAACTGGAGGAGGAAAAGAGAGAAACACAGACAGCAGAGAGGAAGAAACGTTTTAACTTGCTGCAATATCCAGATTTAAACTTGCCCATGAGCTATGCCAGATAATCTCTATATTTTGCTGTGTAACGTTGTTTTATTGTTTACGTTCAGATATTTTCCCAACACAACATATATTAATTCACAACGTGAAAAGGCCAAGTAGAGTATGCCTCGTCTATTTATCCACGTAATCTTAATTTTGTGCAAAATCAACATGTATCATTTCACAAAAGTAACATATTGAATGTGTAATAGATGGCACTGTCAAAGTGCTTCGGATGCCAGGATGATGGATGGGGACCATGTCCTAGGTAGTTAATATTGATGACACTCGCATATCTTCTGTCCCGCACAATGGACTCGAGGGAAATTTAGTTGGTTCTTAATTGCTACCTCATTAACTCTTCATAACTTTGTGAAGACTCCCTTTCTAAAATAAACACATGACAATAATATTAAAGTGGCCAGGCAAAATTAACATTCTTGTTGAAATTCATGAGCATTTTGGACGGATGAATGGACAGACGGTACGTCCGAAGTACATTTGCGATCATAACAGGGGAAAAGCAGGGAAGTCTTAATGAAACCAGATAAATCGGGGGGCGGGGGGGAGAACAGAGGACAAAAGGGTGTGTGCAATTATTGAGACAAAAATAAAATTGAAATGGGTTGACAGTGTAAGAGTCAAGTACAGACATTCAAAAAAGGCTGTGGTTAGAGAGCAGCGCATCATTTCAGGCCATCTAGTAGCACAATACCCCTGGGAAGGCTCCTGCCGAGCCAGTAATCCCCTGGCCGTACAAAACAGAAAATAGGGAAAAGTTAAGAAATGAACCGCTGACTGCAGTGCTGCTCTGAAATAAGAGGGCCGACAATGTTATTGGATTATGAAGCTGATTTTCACAAGATGCAGGCCAAAGCTCGGGGTTTTGGACAGACAAAAACTTGGCCTTCTTCCAGCCACCGTACTTTCACTTCTTCTGTAAAATCAGCCTCAACAGAATTAAGTCATATGCAAATAATTCATGTTCAGAAAATTTCATTGTGATTAAAAAGAACTGTATTCAGGTTAAATGACATAGCAGTTAATGGTAAAAAGCTGGTAGTTAATTAGAATTTGAAAGATTAATCAGAATAAAAGAAATCTAATAAATATATAATCACATAACCTATCCGATAAATAAACCAAGTCGAAGCTGAGTTGAAATCGCTGTGGTCATGATGCCCTAGTTAGTAAGTTCCCACTGTATTGTGTGGGGGGTGGACTGTCTCTACTTCGCTTACCTCAAATACGAAATACAGAAATGCAATATTTTTGGTTCACTCCAAAAACGTGTGTTGAATCCCTTAAGATTTGGGGAACTTTAAGCCTTTAAAACCTTTAAAATTATGCTGTTGTCAAAGTGGTATTTGGTTATTGATGTATAGCTTTAAAGGTGCATGTGTTTTAATCAGTAATGGAACTTCTTAACTCAGTTCACTCATCCAAAAGCAACTTGACTTCCCTAAGAAGCAGCAAAATTAAAGAGAGTTCACAGAAAAGCCCTCCATTACATCACATCATTTCAAGTGCTGTAATGAGTTGCTTCTATTACAGATAAATGACAAAAAAAAAAGAAAAATTTCAGATTAATCCTTTGAGAGCCGTCATTAAATGTGCTTGACCTTTTCAAATATGAGAATGAGGGGCAATTGCAGTGAAACAACTCTGTCAGTTCAGCTAATAACTTGACTTAAAGAGCAGTCTGATATATCGCATTGGTTATTTAGCAATGTAATGAGCTGGCACTTGAAAGAGCAGTTGTCTGGCGTAGTTAGTAAATGCATGGAGATCAACTGACAAACAGCGCATGAAGTGATCTGGATATGTCTGTAATGCTTAAAAAAAACCTCCTGGAAGAGGAAGAGGAGGGAGGAATGATTCAGAATCAAAGAAAAAGGGAAGAGGTTTTTCACGGCAACTGTTGGTGGGACCTGGAAGTCTACATATGCATATGTACTTAACTAGTTTTGAACACCTGGTCCAATAGTTCTGAATTATTTTGTATTAAGTATTTATTTCACGTTTTAGTTTTCTCAAACTTTGACAGTCTGGTCCTCAGCGCAGAGAACGTCGAAACATTTCTACTGGCAATGTCTCATTCGCATGCATAAAATAGCATCGGGTTCTATAAGTTATTGGAAGTGTGTGGCTTAAACCCCTAAACTAAAAAAAAAAAAAATTAAATCTCTCAGTGGAAAATAAAAATCATCTCAAACTGACCTGAGCAAATTGGTAATCTATCGTAATGTTTGTTTCATATTTTGCTCTCTTTCTTTATTTAGTTTTATCTTTTCAGGTATAAATACCTTAAAAATGTTTCATTTTCTTTTTAAATTTTTGATGCATACAGAACTGACTAAAAATAACAAATAAGAATGCTTTAAAAAAAACTGATTTTTCTTTTAACAAGACTGGTGCCTAAAACGAATAAATTATTGGAGTCAACATGAGTCTTGAAGACATTTCTCAACCTAAGTAAACACTGAGGCAAGACTTGACTTTTTCCACCACCTGCATTTCATATTTGAGTTTAATAAGTGGTATGTACAGCAATCTTGTCTAATCCTCTTTCCTAATGAGAGATTCTTAAGCTGCCCAGGAATCTGTTAATATTGTTTTTCAGCTGCGGATGATAAACATTTGCATCCAAACTAAAGCCAGAGTGTCTCTTTCATCTCGCTCAAGGATTTTGTGTTGACAAAATCCAATTTTACAATTGTTAAATGATTCTTGCTGTGACAGAGCAGAATAAATTGCCAGCAAGTCTGCTCTGCTGTGTACACCTGTTGATTCTCCAAACGGCAACATCACACTCTGTAGTTCACAATTAAATCTGCTCCAAGATATGAAATACACTGTTTGCCACAAACGGCATTGCACCTCTGCATGAACTGAGTTTTCATTTTGAAAATCATCAGTCGGGGTAGAAATTTTAACAAATATAAACATGTTTTATTTCATTTGAGTTGTGTGATAATTACTCTTCATGTGCCAAGCATGATGCTTAGCATAATAATAATAATAATAATAATAATAATAATAATAATAATAAGAAGAAGAAGAAGAAGAAGAAGAAGAAGAAGAAGAAGAAGAAGAAGAAGAAGAAGAAGAAGGAAAATTCTGTAAAATCTATTTCAAATGTTATGTTGCCTTTAAGTAATAAGTTGCTTTTCTTTTCAGGTTAAAATACTATAAAACTTGAAACTGGTAGAATGCCTTCAGTATGAGTCATACCATTACAAATTCCTGCTGCATTGTTGTTTAAACCATTTAAAGCTTTTGATGAGTTACAGGTCAAATAGCAGAGCTTTCTGAATAAGTTGTATTGGTCTGCTGTTGTAACAATGAGCACAATATGAACCCATTCCTGCCAGCAGTGAATAAAGATTAATGACGTGTGCTCAACTTGCTTTTCTTTCCAACCTTTCTAAATAAATAGTTTCAATTATTAAAGCATGTATCACTTTATCTATGTTTTAAGCTTACTTGGAGAACAAAGCAAATAATTATTTACCAATTGTGATGCCCACACTACCTTATTGTGTTGGTTGTTTAAAAACTGTCCAATAGGTTATCAGCTCAATAAACAAGTGTTTTTACAAGAAAAAAAAATTGTTACTTGAGCCTCCGTTTATTGACTCAAGTTATGGCAGAAACACTTAGTATTCAAGAAGTCCTTGACTTTATAATTAAAGAAGAGCAAACATACAGCGATTTGTTGAGGCAGAGAAGGTCAACATCAAGAGAAACTCTGATTACAGACACTCGGAACAAAACGTATCTGATGAGGAGCAGTGCAACATGACCTTTAGGCCCAAGGGTAACAAAATCAGTTGGTCATTACTTTCCAATTGGTTTCAGACAGCATAGCAGTGTAAAATCTAATTTAAATGACTACAGGACTCACAAGATTGGCTACACTCTGATTCAGCATTTTATCTGCCTTCCAGTATTTCCTTTCTCCAGTGCAAATGAAAAGTTATCGTCAAACCACTGAGGAAAAAAACCCAAAAACAACTTAGCTTTACTTTCTGGGTCCAGAACTGAATCAGTGAGAAGAGTATGGTGAACTATTTAACCAGTTAGTCACAGGATTATCTTAACGGCATACAGTTACTCCCTTTGTCAGGCAAGGATAAAAAAATAGAGCTACACACTATTGCAAAACTATTTATACTCCTTGAATGTTGTTAGATGTAAAAACTACACTCTTCAATGCATTTCATTGGGATTCAAGTGAGAAACTAACCTGGTAAAAAACCTGCCCATTGTCCTATTGGGAGAAAGCCCAGACTGTGCTGGAAGTGAGAACTTTTTCGAACAGAATTGCACAGGAAGACCAGGCTAGTGAGAAATCAATTCAAAGAAGTTTATAAAATGGAAAGTGTTTAGATAAAAAGAAAAGGTTGCAGATTGTTTCTTTAAAAAAAAAAGCTTTCACAAGTAAAACTCTCAAAATATGAATCGATTTGTCTTCAGCCCACACAGAATCAACACTGTACAACCACCTTTCACTGCAATTATGATTGTGTTATCTGTAACAGACACAACAAGAAATATCTGCAGCCTACCAGAAGTATTACCAATATGTCAGAAGTTCAGCCTTACTGGATGCCATTTGAAACTTCAGTGCATCCCGAAAGTATTTGACATACTTAACTTTCAAATTATATTAAAGCAATCTCAGTTTGCCCTCAAGAATTGCCCAGTATTTAACTTTCAAATTATATTAAAGCAATCTCAGTTTGCCCTCAAGAATTGCCCAGTATTTAACTCCTTCCAACTTATTTAACTCAATCAAGTTCCCTGTCCCATCTGCATAAAAGAATCTGCACAATATGATGTGACCACATCATATTGCTGGATTTGCAGCTATCGCATAGTTTTTGTGTGTTGATGGATCAAACAGTGGTCCATGAAATTATCAAAGATTAGGCTAATGTTTTATAACTTAGTCCTATTTTAACTATGTTTCTGAGCTGTCTGCTGGTTTTGTTTTTGTTTAATGTTCTCCAACATATCTTTGAGAGCTTCATAGAATAGCTGAGGTTAATTTTCCACAGTCTAATTTATATGACTAATACTGACAGTTAGTTGCGCTGAGTTTTATTTAAAAGGCAGGAGAGTAAAACGGGTGAATAAAAACGCTGTAAATTTTTATTTACAAACTATTTTAAAAATCTGTGTTCTGAATCTTATCAGCTCACAATAGAAGTCTACTCTGTGTTGCTCTATTACACACAATCACAATAAAATTCACTGAAGTTCATGATTGCACTTATGAGGAACCAATCCTTTTGCAAGACACAATACATCCAGTTCTGTCAGCTTTGCTCCACATACTTCGTTTTCACCTGGTTTTAAGTCATGACGATTACAGAATTCGCCCTCACAAATAATTGATTTGGCTCCTTGTATCCTGTTGTGTATCTGATGAAGCTGCAGAATAAGATTTTTTTTTTTTGTCCCTCAGACTCTCTAAGCGTCACAAAATCTATTTGTCTGACAGACAGAAATCTGTAGTCCATCATACTTTAGATGGTTAATGACTGAGACAACACAGCAGCCCAGTGGGAGTGAAATAGGATAAGGCAGTCAGGTCAGTCAAATCTATTAATTAGGGATTGTGTCTAACAGTATGTGCCAAGATCTGTCAGTGCAGGTGTTTGTGGGTGTGTGTAAATCTGTGTGCTTTCCAGGTTTGCTTGGATTTTTACTGACAGAAGCTTTATCATCTATTGATGAGGAAAAAGGCATAGAAACATTGCCTTTTTCAAAATGTAGGCACAGTCGATGCTTGTTATACACTGGAGCTTTCTTTTTGTGTATGGGAAGCACAACAAATCTTGAGAACATTGAGAGGGTAAGATTTTCCAAAAAGAAAACAAAACCATACCATAAACAGTTGTGTGT
>NW_006800085.1:820049-830689 GCF_000485575.1 Poecilia formosa
GAGGGGAATTTTTTTTTTTTTTTTTTATATGATCAAAATTCATAATACATTCATAATAAAAAATATCATCTTTAGCAGTTCTGCATGCCAACCTCTGACATCGCATTGACATAAGTTTGTCTAAAATGGCAATAATATTTGCTAAAATAATGTATCTCTCAAACTGTTTGTTGAAGGTGGGATAAATAGTCTAGATGTGATTTTTAAATAGTCTGTATTTAACCAGGGAAGCATGCTGTAGAGGTTCAGAGTGTCATCTCACCCCTGGAAAGCCCTGATGGCTTGGTGAACGCCTCCCCCCTCCCTTTCTTAATAGACTCTGCTTATTCCTACAGTCAGACAACTGCTTTATAAACACATTGTTAATTGGTTGTCCACGAGAGTAGGAGCATGCGTTGGTTGCCTCTCTGCCTTGTTAGAACTGTAATGGACTGACAGCCTGTCAAGGGTCCACCTCTTGTTCACTCTCAGTGGGGATAAAGTCCTGCTCAGTGATATTCTTGCCTAGATAAAGTGGTTGGAGGCAATGGATTTAAAGGTTTACCCATCAGTAAAATTGTTTTGGTAGCAGGCCCACAATCTGAGGCATTTGTGTTGGTCTAAGCTAATGGGATCATTCTTATTGTCAATGACAATCAGCCTGGATAAACATTCTCTCATTAACACAGAGATATTGCAGGCTGGTAACAATCAACAGATGAATCAGCTCTGTTTTGCATTCAGTGCACATTAAAGCACTTATAGAAGAAAATATGGAACTGTGGGCCACGAACACCTGTGCATATGGCTTAGCATCTGTTAGCACAGACCCTCTCTGACTGGCATATTAACAAAGCCATGTGGTAATAGTGTGTATTTCATATGGAACATTGTAAAATGTAAAATACTATTTAGTTTAAGGTTAATAGTTACCCGATTCTTTCCTTATACAAAATTTACTAATGTAAATTAGATCTGTTTGACATTCACACTGTTTTATTGTAGAACTACTTAGGATACAATAAGGAATTGATAAACAAACAAAAAAAAAAAAACAGTTAACCAAATTACTCTTTATAAGAAGAAAAAAACACTGAATATTGTATACTTTTCTTGCTTTTACTATGTTATTCTGGGATAGTTTGTAATCCGTCTAAAATCCCTTATCCCCAGCACAATCTGCTGTTTAAAAATGATGCATTGGTTGTCATTGCTGACAATTTCTTTTGGGGGTTTGCCAGAGGTGATAGGGTAGCACTACACCTAATTTTTCCCAATAAACTACTTATTCAGCATATTGTTAGGATCCTGAGTTGTTTTGAGTTTTGTTTATTCCTTAGTTTCACTTTTATTAGATCAGTATTGTTTCTATTTTACTTTAGTTAGGCCCTAGTGATTCTAGTTCATGTGTACTTCTTGTGTGTAGTTATTCTTTGATACTCTAGTTCAATTATATTTAGTCATTCTTTAGTGTTAGATTTAATTCCTAGTTACTTGTGTACACACCCCTTTTGCCTCTTTCTCTCTCCCCTCACACCTGCAACCCATTTCTAATCAACCATCAGTTCCTTGTTTAGTAATCACCTCCTCAGTATATATAAAACTCATTCTCGGTTTCTCCTGGCTGGTTGTTCCTGTTATATGCTGTTATTTTCTCCAGATGTTCCCTGCTGGTTTCATTTCACTAGATTTGTGTATTTTGTTTTGCTATGACTTACTGTGCTTTTCGTGGCTTTTTGTAAGTTTTTCTATCCATGCATCCAGCTCCTGTCTGCATGTTGGTTGATCCACAAACTCACACCCCATGACTGATATTCTTTTAGATATACTTTTGTATAACTGGATTTTTATGAAAACAAATATCTCCTCCAATTGTAAGTGGAAAATAATAACAAAGGAGAACAATGAAAATATCAATCTGTATGTTGTTAACCTGTACAATGTGCTTTGCTTATTGAGATACTGGAATAACTTTTCAATAATAAATCAAAATTTTTGAAAATAATGATGCATACAAACCTATTCCTTTCTCTCACCTGTGTGTGCATTGCAGTTCTGGTTGTCCAAATACATTTAATTTCAGGGTGAACAATACAATTCAACCCCTCTGAAGATATACTTTTTTAGATTATTATGGCTTGTCAGCAGTTAGCTTGAGGCTAATACAAGTATGACAAAAGGATAGGGCTTCTGCTCTTTGTCAATATTAGCATTTTATTGTTCCTGCTGATGTCATTTACTAGACAAATGGAAACGCTCACGAGGTACTGAAATAAATATCTGAGTTTAGTGAGAGAAAACCTATTGATTAAGCATTACTGATGTTTGCAGAAGCAATTATGAGACACAGTATGAATTTTGCAACATTTCATTTTTGTCGTGTCTGCAGAACTACACTGTTTCCATAAATTAAGTAAAATATTTTATGCAGTTTTAACATGAATGAATAATATAAAATATCCCATGGCATGATTATATATTACTGCAAAAAATTAATAACATTTTGTGAGATCTGCCTGAACTTCAGAGGTATTAACAATGCAAGGTTTAATATTTCAGCAGAAACTGGAAAAATGGAGAAACGAATAATATAATGTTTTAATAAAAATGTTAACTACAACTCTCTTATAAGACAGAAATGAAAACGCCACAGCTTTGTTCTGAGGTGGGGTTTTTTCCCCGTTTACTTATAAGAGAATGTAAAGAAAACATGCATTTGATCTTTTAAAGTTCTCAGTGACATTGAAAGAAACAGAACTCAGAATAAAATGTACATTTCTGAGGCAATCGTTCCGACTTAAAACTTCCTTTCATTTTTGCTATTTATTTCTTTCAGTCCAACAAACCAGCTGTCAAAAACGTTCAAACTGGACAGGACGGTAAAAAGGAACGAGCTGAGGAAACCGAAAACAAACACAGCAAAAGAAACAACAGAAGACAGACAGTCTTCTCCAATTTGTTGTCTGCATGCCACTATGGTGTCCTTGGGGTGGCAACAGCATTGTTTTCTACCATTGAATCTGGATTCGGAAATCTGGGACAATGGTCCGAAGAGCAGCAGACAAGCACTGCATGTCTGTGTGAATGAATAGAACGTTGGAGGGAAAGACTTAAAATTTAGCATGTGCAGAGCCAACCAATACCACCTCATAAGTCAAACCAGTTGGTGCATCTGGCACACTTATCATTTATTGATTAAGATAATTTATTCGGGACTTTATTGATTAAGTCCCGAAGCTTTCATAAGCTTCGGGATGAATGCAACACTATACAGGAGTGCGCAGCCAAAAGGACCCAAAGCAAATTGATGTTTTCCCTAGTTGTTATAATTCTCATCTCAATTTAAAGCGACATCAATCTATTTCAAAACTCCTGTTTAGGGTTGTTATATTTAATAAAGGTTCCATCTGCTGCTGCTGGGATGAAAAAGATTAACTGAATAGTTTTAAGTAATATGTTAAACTGGCTTTGTACTCAAAATGGGAAAAGGACTTCAATTGGTCCAACACCATCTCCACTCACTGATTTATTTTTTTCAAGGTGCTACACACGTTATTATTTTCAACCTGCTAGTTCCAAGTTGGGACTTTTTCTGCTTTTAAAAACTGTCCTAATTCTTCCACAAGGTTTCTGAAACATTATTCTAAGATTTTGATTCATATCAAAATCTTATCTCTCATTTGCTCCTGATATTTTCAGCTGCATATTTGTAATGTGAAGGTCCTCTTCCACCAAATGCAAAAACAAGCTCTTATGGATTGAGATTTGATGGCCATGGAGTATGTAATGAATTCACTGTCATTAAATCACCTGAGCTTATATGACATTGTCCTGATAGCCATCAGAAGCTACACCGGCAACTTAAAGAGACATTATTAGCAACATCCCTTAGGATGGCTATGATATTAAATACAATGCTCAAATGGGTTTTAAAAGTTGATAAGAAAATAGCCCTATAATGACGAGTTTACTGCGCTAACGTTCACAAGCTCCGTAACTCCAACTTTTTCATTTGTTACATTTTGTCTAAAATAAAATCTAAGCAACTTAGTTAAGTGTAAAGTTCTCAAGAAATGTGACCTCTATTCACAAAGATATTAACTGGCAACACAAAGCTCACCACCAGCAGCGGCCTGAACCGTTTAAAGGCAGAATGGATGTTTCAATTTCTGCTCGAATGTTCCAGGAAGAACTATTTCAATTTACTGTTCA
The DNA here is from genome assembly GCF_000485575.1 of Poecilia formosa. Taxonomy (NCBI): domain Eukaryota; kingdom Metazoa; phylum Chordata; class Actinopteri; order Cyprinodontiformes; family Poeciliidae; genus Poecilia; species Poecilia formosa. Next base: position 824,241 of record NW_006800085.1, read on the forward strand.
ATTGCACTTGAACCAATGCAAACTGTACTCTGTTTCTTGTTCTTATCTGATAGAAGTGGTACATGGTGTGGCGTTTTCTTGCTATCGCCAATCTGCTACAAGCAGTAATGTGATCTGCATTTAGAGATGGTATTTTGCATACCTTGGTTGTAAGAAGCTGTTATTTGTTGCCTGTTATTTTATGCACTTTTAATATATATTTCTGCCATATCAAGCCACTCTCTAACCTCTGACATCAACAATGACATTTTCACCCACACAATAGTTTTATGGAAGTCATCCTCATAGATGTCTAAATGCACTGAGTTGCTGCCATTTGATAAGCTGATTCACTTTCTTGCAAATGAACGTCCGTAACTAGAAAACTTGTTTATGAGTATATATTCAAATGATTTTTATTTCCTTTTTCTTTTCTTTTTTTTTTCTTTTTTTTGCAAAGTTGTTCAAGTTTGAGTTTGTGTTTTCTTTTATCAATGGCATAAATTACTGAAGTCTTCGCTTCACTAAACCATCTCATTTGACTGTGTTGATTTGTGTGTGTGGTGAATGCCAGTCAGCTTCGACAACACAGAAATATTAACATTCCTCCCAACAAAAAGGCTATTTGATTAGAAAGAAATGGTGTACTGATGAGGGCACAGAAAAAAAAATAAAATAAAATGAGGCATCTCTTTGGCTGTCTCAGTGAATCAAGGTTTCCACACCTATCCAGACAGCACAGTTATGAGTTTGTCAGACATCAATAGTAAGTGGATGTTTCATGCCCCAACATGCCCTGGTGGAAATCCATCCACTTCCTGAATACCAATTGTTATCTGGTTCTACTGAACTATCACCTTATTTTTGAATGTGTGGGCATTTAGGACATACTCACAAAAGAGTTAAATAGAAATAAAAATTAGATATTAAAAATTTGCTGCGGATGTAGTATTTAACAGCATCTTTAGTTTTCTTAGGAAGTCAGGTATTATGGGAAGATTATAGTGGTAGGACATCTAATCTATACTCCAGTCTGGAAGGTGGCGGTAATGCACCTAATAAGTTGTTTGCCAACCGCCATAAAACAAGAAGAAGAACAAGAAGAAGAAGAAGAAGAAGAAGAACATATTCACACTCTTATTGTTGATTTGTTTGGCTTAAAATCATATGTAACAAAAAAAAATAGCCACAGGTAAGTTATAATAAACAAAGTTTTCTATTCTAAATGAGCAGGAGACTGATTTTGTTTTGTTTTTTTTTGGATTGTGCTATAGCAATGTTTGTCAGGAGTTTGTGGGAGAGATTTTTCCAAGCATGGTTTCCTTCAATCTATTTGTTGACAGCAGTCACAAATATTAGGTTATTCCAACTCAAAATTAAAAATGTATGACTGGAAGACATACTTGGGAGACAAACTTGTCTCATATTCTCCTGTCGGAAGAACTCAAACTTCTTCTGTTTCTTTTTTTTAATTCAAATCCAAACTTCATTTTATTCATTCATTATGGTACAACGATGCCATCAAATATACACTTCATGTATGGAAAAGCTAGGGAGGAACGAGTAGCAGTAGGAGCAAACGCACTACAAGATGCTGCCGCCAAGAAACTTTACAGCTGGGACTGTGGTTTTCAGGCGGTCATTAAAATAAAATACTTTGGTTTAAGATTTATCACTCAGCAGTCCTTAAGTGCATTTGTAAACTGCAGTCCTCCTTTTTTGTTGCTTTTGAAATAATGGCTCCTTCTCTGATTGGCCTTGTAGCCCAGGTCAGCATCTGACTTGTGTCACTCTCTTACATCTCAGTGAGCATCTCTCAATGTCTTTTCCTTCTCTAATGGGATTGATAACATTTCGCACCAAAATCTGTTCATCTCTGGTAAACTTAAACCATTTCCTGTCTGAATGCAGTGATGACTGGACATACCCAAGCTAATTATGTTTGAATATATATTTTTTTGAACAGATAAAAGTTGTAACTCAAATTCAAATCAGGCAGATGTTTGTTATACGAGCCAATGAATGGCTGAAAATTTTACAGATTCTGCATTTATGAATATATGTTGTGGCAGACACCTGCAAGCTTAATAGTTGGCAGAGTATTTCACTGCATAAACTTTTTCTCTTACTGTCCTCAAAGGATCACTGTTGGGAGTACTTAATCAGATGAGATTATGCTGTTTTTTGGGAGCATGACAGGGTACAGTCTTATCAGCACTCTTCTGTATTCATTCAACTTAATTTAAGGACCATCAAGATCATTTTAGTTTATGATAGCAGTGTTTGCTCAGTTTGTAGGAGAAGGTAAAGTGAGAGACACAGCTTAAATTATGAAGATGAGACTTTTACAGCAGTGGTGCTCATTTTTACAGAAATAAATGTTTTTAAAACTAAAGAACTCATCATTCAAATGGGCAAAAGCTTAATGTAACCTGCAACAATCAAAGATGAGATGTTGGAGGTAACCAACGATTGTAGAGCTTTTGGCATGTGTATGGACAGTGAACAAGCTTAATTTTGGGGAGAGAAAAACATGATAAAACTTCTGCACTAAATTACAGTGGAAAGCATTTTTATATTTTAACTTGATTATGTGGTATGGATATCAAGAGAAGGAATAAATTGAAGAGACTTGACACATCGCCAAGACTTTTTAGGAAGCCGCAATGAAAGAGCGAATTAAAGAAATGTCAACATCGATTTTATTTTTATAGCACTGGGTAAAAAGTGGTATTTTAAAAGTCATCATGTCTTTAAAATACGGTATGACTTATATTTTAAAGACAACCATATACATCAACCATATATTTTAAGGCTTTTGTACACATCTCTCCCAGGGGCACCAATGAATGCACAGTATGTAAAATTGTCATGTAATTCTTCAAATGTTTTATTATTTTTACAAACAGAATGTTTCTAAGCATGAGATAGCAGAATCACCTCACATATGTTTTAATTTAAAGAAGAGAGATGCACAGTCATCCACATGCCTTTTCCCTTTTGTAGTTGTCATTCATGGCTTCTTTCCAGGTACTTTCTCATATTGTCCAAGCAAACCCTTGATTGGTTATAGCCATGTGATGGATCGGTGACCTTTTGATGCCGTTCCCTGCCTGTTGTCTTTGGACTGCAGGAGACAGGAGTTAACCTATAAGGCCTTGCAAGGACACAATGAGTGGAGAAAAATGGATAGAGGTTCTGAAAGTGCTAAGAAATCTTTCAAAGGCAGTTGACCAGAGAGGCACAAACCATGAGCATTGTCCTCTGGATGGCAGTAAGAACAACTGCTCAAATCCAAAATAAGGGTCAAGAGATAGAGGAAGCAGGGCTGCATCACTGGGTTACACATACACACCAAATAGTGAGGAGCAAACTGAGGGAAGCAAAAGCAAACAGCTGTATGCTTGACAGTAATCAATCTTCTCTCCACCTGAAGGTCAGGTAACCACACCTGCTTCCGGCACCACACTGCCCTCTTGTGTGAAAGGGATCTACCTACTTAATAAAATTAATCTAAAAAAACTATATATATAGTTCGTTTTATGCAACATAGCATTCATCATAGTTCACATTCCCTGTGTGTTGGAGTTTTGTTTCATGCCTTATGTCATGTGGAAATCTCGGCTTATGATTTCTGTTACATATTTGTTAAATTCCACAGCATTACATTTTTCCGTCATAATATCTAGATGTGCTTCTTCCTCATGGTTCTAGCTCAGCTGCTCGGTGGCAGATGAACTCACCTCCGTCCCAGTGACGTGCGCTGAGGTTCAATGCTGGTGAGGCACTGACTTACGATTATAGACACCATGCATGTTATTGGACGCACGGAAATTTCGCGCCTGCATACAACGCTGGGGGGCAAAAACACTAACCTTTTACATGTCATCCATAGCCGCGTTAACTCAGTGAAACTTAGAAATGTAGGTATTAATTTCGTGCAATGATCCACAGCAAAGGGAAAGAGCGAGAAAGCGCTTTCTCGCTCTGTATTCGCCACGCTACATGCAGACTCGTTGCCATAGCAACTGACAACAATGCCACTTCATGTTTTTGGATTTAACACCAAAACAATTAAATTAGCTGCCCCTTCTACTTTACTGAATTACTTAGACATCCGAACTGTAGCCCACAAAACGCACATTTCATTAAAAAAACTAAACAAAAACATCTTATTGCTGTCTTACCTTTATTTATCAATGAAATCCATGCACCGCTAATTCTACACAAAAATATCCGTTCATCCAAAGCCAAGTCTATCCTCGGCATGTCTTTTCTACTCCATTTAATAATCATCAAACTGTCTTGAAGCAAAACCTTCAGCTCCGGTGTTGGTCTTCCTTTAGTTATTATCTCCTGCTTCAGTTGAAAATCCACTTTAGAAAACTGTTTAAGTGTAGAAATGTAGTCTTTCATGTTGACGTCGCATGGCTAGCTCAGTGTGTCTTACTCTGCAGTTGTGCAGTCACAATATCTGGGATCATGAGCGCCCCCTGCGATGAGGCAAGAGAACTGCCTGCCTCACCTCGAGTCTGTTTTCTGCCGTTTCTTATCGCTCCTCCTCACACAAAACACGATACACACTCAGTTGGTGACAAAAAAACACTGTACATTATATACATCAGCTAAATTATGGAAAATCAGTCCATATATTAAATGTTTCTTAGCCACTTTATTGCCGGCGTACAGACAGGACGAACTTGCTCTCATAGAATTGCAGCCTGTTCAGTTAGCGAGAGGTTGCGCAATCCCAGGTGAGGCTCAGCTCGCTGCTGCCTCACCGGCTTCGCTTCTGAGCATTTGAATGGGAAAATGCAAAAATCTAGCGATTTTGAAGAAAAAAATCATCAGAATTGGTTAAGCTAAGTAAAAAATAGGTACTTTATATTACAAACCACAGGGTGAAAATAGCAATATAANTCGCCACGCTACATGCAGACTCGTTGCCATAGCAACTGACAACAATGCCACTTCATGTTTTTGGATTTAACACCAAAACAATTAAATTAGCTGCCGCTTCTACTTTACTGAATTACTTAGACATCCGAACTGTAGCCCACAAAACGCACATTTCATTAAAAAACTAAACAAAAACATCTTATTGCTGTCTTACCTTTACTTATCAATGAAATCCATGCACCGCTAATTCTACACAAAAAATATCTGTTCATCCAAAGCCAAGTCTATCCTCGGCCAGGGGTGCAACCGCATGCTTTCTGAGGTGTATGCGAACATGTCATCGGCGCACCCCCATTATAAAATACAGAAATTCAATTCAACCCATCATGGTTTTTAGGTTTTTGTTGCCTTCCTAATGTTCCTATTCCTTTCTGATGTATGGATAAATTGCAGCAATTAAAAATGAGTGAAACAAAAAAGGCCAATATTTTATCAATCAATCAATCAACCAATCAAATTGTATTTGTATAGCACATTTCAGCAGCAAGGCATTTCAAAGTGCTTTACATAATTAAAATAAAAACAGCACATGACATTGAATAAACAGTGAGAAAGAGAAAGACATTTTGAAAAAGATTAAAAAAGATAAAAAAAACATTAAAACCCGCACCCCTTTTAGGACTTCAGTTAAATGTCGTTTAACTGGGGCTCTAACCCTCTGGGACTTTAGTCAAAAACACCGTTTGAGAAGGACTCCAACCTCTAGGTTTTTAGTTGAAACGCTGTCAACTGGGACTCTAAACCCCGTAGGACTTTAGTTAAACGTCATTTAACAAGGATTCTCACACCCCTAGATATAGATTTGTTGACCTGGGATGTTTTCCGGGACGGGGTGAAGGGGGCTTTACATAGACAGTGTCAAAGAGAAATAAAAAGTTAATAACTCGATGAAAAGTAAAGATAAAAACATTAAAAACATCAAAGACATCAAAACCCACACTCTAATCTTAATTTAGCCATAAGAAACTCTAAACAGGTGGGTTTTAAGTTGAGATTTAAAGGCTCTCAGTGTTTCAGCTGTTTTACAGTTTTCTGGAAGTTTGTTCCAAATTTGTGGTGCAATTTGACGGCCGCAGATGCTTAATAACTGAGGTCAGTTCATCTAAAGAAACTGGCTAAAAATGCTCAAGAATAGCTATGCATTGTGGCATTTCATGGGAATCTGAATCTATCGGGGTATTCGAGCCTCTAAGAGCTACAATTTTTTCTGTGAAAACCTTAGAGAAAGCCTCACAAAGTTCAAAAAGATAAATGGAATAACAGTCCTTTCCAGGGCATTAAAAAGGACTTCTGGGCCTCCCTGCCCCAAAGTCTGGCAGCGGCAGCAAAGGTATGTTGCCATATCTGAATTCGCTATCGGGTGTTTGTGTTGCAGACGACTCAACTTCAATTGGGAGATGTAATGACCTCATAAGCTCTGCGGCCGACAATGGGACTCCTGTGCAGAATCTGCTGGTTTTCTTCACCAGATCCAGTTTGGGGCAGAAGGAGGACAGTATTCCAGTTTTTTG
>NW_006800085.1:832123-865052 GCF_000485575.1 Poecilia formosa
ACTTTATATTACAAACCACAGGGTGAAAATAGCAATATAAATGATTTTATTATATTATTTTTCCATGATGACAGGTGTGGCTCTGCCTCACCTGCCTCCCCTGATCGCTGTTCAGTCACTTTCCCCCAATGTATACATTTACTCAGCTCACTTGTCAGGTGCTCCTGTTTCCTTGTCTGTTTTACAACCTGTTTGTGTCAAAAAGTCAGTGTGTTTGTTTTATTTTTTAAGCTTTTCATGTTTGCTTCTCAATCTGCCACAATCATGTCTGCATTCGGGTTCTTCTGAAAGGTTAACATAAAGGCTCTAAACATTTGATACACACTGGTGTTGAGTTACTTCTTACTACTGCTGGAGTCTTTTAATCAAATTGTCTTTCAATTGGTTATTTGATCATTAATCATCATTAAAAAATATTAATTAGGTGCTATAAATAGATGCAAGGGGAATTGCATCCTGAAGATGTACCTATACTACCCTGCACTGGCAGACATACAAAATAAAAGGGAAAATCAGGTATGACATTATGAAAAGTATGAAGTTTCTATTGTGATATCTTCTTTTTTTTTATCAGATCCTGTAGGTAGGTAACATACTTAGGCATGTTACCTACCGTAACTCCTCTGTTTGCTGCACAGGCTGCTCTTTACTCTACCTGTTCCTGTTTATTTTTTGTTTCAGGGTTCCTTGCCACAGGGGGCACAACAATCACTTTGAAGTAGGGAGGGAAAAATAAACTTTATGTTGTTTATATGCATGTGCAGCTAGTGATAAGTGGTTGCCCCTCTGAGTAAGTGTCCTACTTCACTGTTTTTGAGCAACTTTGACGACATTTATTCAAAATCCAAAACACAATGAGTGGAGATTCCTTAAAATACAGGTAACAATGGGACCTTTTCTGTTCCTTTGAGAGAAAGAGAGAGGGGTTTGCCAAGGGCATCATTTCTGTAAGAAACACCGCTGGAGGAAGAATTTTAAAAGTTTAAAATCCAAACCCAGACCTTAATCTGTTACAAAGAGAGAGCTCTGGAAACACAGCAAATGAGCTGAATTTCTGCAAAAGCAATGAGCTGGAACGGTTCACCTCGGGCCCTTAGTTGGAATTATCACTGAGCAATAATACTGAAAACACACTTTTACTACACACCTTCAAGGAAGATTGGATCAGTTATATTAATAGATGAGAGAGGAAAGCATGTTTTTCTGTTCTGTTGATTTTATTATTTTAGCGCAGTTTAGAATTATGTGAAAATATAAAGATACTTTTGAGCATCTTTATAGGTAAATATGAGACGTTGACATAGGTGACAAACTTAAAAGTATTTTTTCAACGTAAAAATGTAGAAACTGTGCTTTTTTTTGGCTTATTTCTTTGTATTTTTGTGAAATTAAATTCATATGTTCAGATGTTTGCTTGTGAGGTTGTACAACCTGGACCTGTGACCCACAAGGTATAAACACTGCATTTAGAAAAGCTCCAACCAAGGACGGTTTGCAAATTAGCCTGTGGTTTGAAAACCTTTGGGGGAAAAAAAAAAAAAGTTTGTTTTGTTTTTATCATGTAAGATTGTTTACTGTGCCGTCCTTGATGAAATAAATTTGAATTGAATTGAACAGTTCATTGTCTGAAAGGGAAAACTAAACCATGTGGAGAATTTGTCTGGCAGGTCGAAAGCAACAGGGAGCGGCACCACACAACGCACAAGCTTCACAGGAAGGAAAACTTGCAGGGAGTTAGAACGACAAGGAGACACACAGTCATGCAGTCACGTTGACATGTTGACAGGCAGGTGGGAGAATCAGCAGGAGAAGTAATAGGTAAAGTAAAGGGTTGGGAGAGCAGACATGGAAACATGGATGAATATTTAGCCAGACAAGGGGTCAGACAGATGTCTACAAAAAATGGGACAAACCAAACAAACGTGTCAGGTAGAGGGGCCTGTGAAATCGAATAAACTTTTAAAGCAAGAAAAGTAGACATGTAGCTTACAGGTGCAGACAAAGGTGATATTAAAATTTAAAGAAAGAGATTCAAGTGTGCATGGAAGGAACATGAAGACAGGGTTGAGAACACAGTGCCTAAGAGCATTGAAGTAAGATTTTAGGGAAATAATCCCCAGAGTTAAATATAGCAAGAACAGTGCAACTGAAAACCTACTTCATTTTTACCCAAAATAAGAGTAATAAGGATGAGGAGGACCAAACAGAGGAAGAGGAAAGAGTTGACTGAAGAAGCTTGTGTTTGTACTGCTAAATGACACGTACCTCTGGTTGGACTGTGTGATCCGGTAGCTCTGTGTCCTGTCCGGTAAAAGCTGCTTACGGTCAGGTCTTCGGTCCGTTGTCAGATCCCTGGTTTCACATTCAGCTTCAGCTTCCAGCGCTGCCTGTTTGAGGTTTCTCCCAGTGACTTAGCATTTGGTTTTAGCTTGCGAAGGAAGGTAACGACCACCTGTTTAGAGCCTTCATCAGTTTTGCTGGTACAAATGACTCAAAGTCCTCTGGAGAGAAATGTTGAGAGCACAGTTGTGGGTCCTTAAGAAGTTGTGTTCAGCTATGTCATTTCTTTTGTTTATTTATTTTTTCTTGTGGGAAGTTATCCAGACTCACTTCACAATTATTATTATTTTTTTAATGACAGCCAACAGGGACACAGTGTGGCTTTGTCACCAGTCAAACGCAAAATGTTACGCAATTCAGCTAAAGTTAGCTTTTCTGTGTTTACTCTGTAGAGTCCAGCACAAAACGGACCCAATTGCGCCATCAACTCAGCATACATGGTGCAGATGAGAAATGGTGACCTCTATGGGTGAGAAATATAACAAAAGATATATTTAAAAAATTATAAGTTTTGACTACATTTTTTTAGCAAGTTACAAGAAAAATAGAAGCATTGCTGACATACTCATCTGTAGCATTGCTCCATCTAATAAAATAAAAGTTAAAAAAATAAAGGAAACAAGATGTACATGTTTTTCATACATATTTTAATTCTAAAAAAATCTATAATTTCTATCTCAGTGATGAAGCTACTACAACACAGACGTCAAAAACAAGCACTTATCCAAATGAATTACATTTTCTTTCTTCTCTGCATCTGGTAGAATAAATCTTGAAAGTGTCTTTTACCAAAAGGAGAAATTAGTTTACCCTACAACTCCAAAGCCTTTCTGACACACAGTCTTCACCATTATCCCCCGCTTTCCACTCCTTTTTTTTGTGCTTTCTTAATGGGAAACTGTGGAGCTGCTCTCTATAATAATGGGTTTTGACCTTTCTGCACCATATAAAAGGCTCCAAGATGACATGTGCTGCGCTCTGGACACAACGCATGCAAATAGCACCGAACAGAAGTAAATTGAATTTCCCTCTTTCTTTCCCCTCAACTCTATAGCAGGAGGTGCATAACGCAATCTTAAATGCACGTTTTTCACAACATGTAAAATCTGAAGAATCTTTTAAATAGTATGTCATTAGTTTCTTATTTTCATTTTTAGATTGAGTTTAAATCATTAAATAAACTGTTTGCAACAATTTGTTTTGCTCATTTTGCATTCAGCCTGATATAATTACACTCCAATACAACAGCATCTACACTTCACCGGCCCAGTTAGAAGGTATGGGGTTAATTCTCTTTGCGTAAAAGCGCCGCACTCTCGGAGGTCTTTCCCAGTGCAAGTGTCAGTACAGAGGTTGGCTCGAGCCAAGCGGCGCGTGCGCTCTTCAAAGGTTTTACTTGGCTGATTTTTTATTTATTTATTTATTTTATTTTTTTAAATTCTGATTACCACGAAGAAACATACCGTCTTGGGCCCTACACCGGAGATTATAATGGGATGATTTTCGTTAGAACCAATGACCAACATGTTTTTGCAGTCGAGGATTTCACTGTTTTGGAATGCGCATTAACCTCTGGTCGATATATATTTTTTTTCTTTTCTGGACACACTCTTCTTTATATAACTACCCTCCTGCTGGAATATATGGAAATGTTATTGTTTGGCTGGCCGGTTTTTGTTAGTAATCAGCTGTCCTGAAATGTGAAAAATCCTTTGAGATGAAAAGCAGCACTTTTGGGGATCATCTTTTGCTTGTGCGCGGCTCCTGTCTGATATTGCGCCTCAACAGCCTGTTGTCTGTGTCCGAGGAGAAACGCACAACTTTAACGGGAGCCGGCGCGGGAGCTGGAGCGAGAGAGAGGGCTGCAGCTGGTCTCAGTGGCACACTAGGAGCAAAGGCGGGGTGCCAGCAGTGGCACCGACGGTGCGGCCCCGCTGGTGGGCTGTTGCGCGGTTGGACGGGGGATCCGGCGCAGCTGTGGAGCGGGGATGACGAGGTCGACCGGGATTATGATGGTGATGGATGGCCCGTCAGCGCGAGCAGGCACCGGGGTCTCGCCGTCTCTGTGCCTCCTACTGTGCGCTCTCCTTTTCCTCTCGCCGTGCGCTCACTCGCACCCGCAGCCATGCCAGGTGCTGAAGCGGATCGGCCACACGGTTCGGGTGGGAGCTCTGCACGTCCAGCCCCGCTTGGTAGCCACAGCACCTGGCAGCAGTTCTGAAGACGCGGAGGGAGCTTTACCGAGGGATCAGCCGCTGGAGTTAGGAAAGCCGGCTAAAACAGGTGCCGGTGCTCTTGGATATGGAAACCTCAGAACTAGAGCCGCCACAAACAATCAGCGGGGCACAAGTAGGAGTAAAAGCCAGGCGAGACAGCGGGATGGGAATCCCTCGAAGGAGGATGGCGTGTTCTCACCGCGGGAGTCGGTCCTGCTGGCGGCTGAGGCTCTGAACCGGGCCATGTTGCTACCTTACAATTTATCCCTGGAGATTGTTATGGCAGTCGGATCGGCGCTGGGCGAGTTGCCAGCCTTCTCATACTCCTCCACGGGCATTCCCGAGGACGAAGACCCGCTGTCTTTCTTGGAGAGCGTGTGTCACACGGTGGTCGTGCAGGGGGTCTCCGCTATGCTTGCCTTCCCGCGGAACCGGGACGAGCTCGTTAAGTTGGAATTCGTGTCTCTGGCGCTCCAGGTGCCAGTTGTCAGCGTCGTGCAGAGGGAGTTCCCGCGCCACAGTGAGGTAAAGAAAAAAAAAAAAGTTTCTTCCGAGCTTCTTCTAAACTGTTAACTGTTGATCACTTCACCTACTCACAGTGGCTGGCTTGTTACCACAGCTGCCTTCATTTACGCTTGTTTCATTATTAGGTTTAGTTCACTTCAGTTTCTGTGGAATATTTGTCCTCAGTTCACCATTTAATAAACCTATAAATAATGGAGGAGGAGACACTTCTTCCAACCGCTGATGCCTTGATCATCGTATTCACTTGCATCCCATCTGCTGCTAGACCTTATTTCCTGTCTTTCTTCTGCAGTGAGGCATTGATTATAGCCGCGGTTATTTTTGACCGGATCACTCGAATTAATCGTTGCATGGGGAGACGATCATTGTGCTCTGTCCGCGGTGCTGAAATGGAAAACTTCCAAGGCTGCAGAAAAGAGATAGGGATGTGTCACGTTGTTTGAACAACCGCTTTAAAAAATGACTGAGGAAAGAGAGCTCGGCCCGGTTTAATAACAGCGATGAAGATCCATTGAGGAGCTTTTCAGCGTTTTGGTGACTGAGCACATCTGCATAACTCAATCAGGTCAGCTACACCAATAATCAATGTGGGACTGCATTGTGATCTCACGCTGCTTTGGCCTTTTATTATAATGACACTTTTGCAAAACAGCAGCTGTTGACGGGTTGAAAACTGTAATGTTTTACAATATTAATTTTGGCTCATTGTCATGTTGAAACACCAAGTTATGTTTAAATTTCAAATCATCTATCTTGATTTTAGATAAATCTGAAAAAACTTGGAAGTGAGTTCCCTTTTTTTGTTCTTCCACCTACTGGTGCTGTGTTCTGGAGTTTTATCTCCACAAAACTGACTTTTTATCACATGGAGTAATAGTTCAATTTTTGCTCTGTTTGATAACTTCTCCTCTAGAGCATCCAGTACGTTTGACAGCTATTTAATCTAATGTCAAATGGACCTTAGTTTTTAAACTAATTCAACTGGGAAGATGAGCTGTTCTACATTTGTTTGCCTGAAAGTAGAGTCGGAAATTACAATAACCAATTTTCATTTACTGCCCTGTTGACTTTTCCTCTTTAAAAATCAGCTAATGTAATTATTTAGTTACTGTTATGAAATGATGAAATGATAATTATTTGACTGCAGGGGCCAAAACAAGTATTGTCTTCTTCATGAGAGAGAAATTCAGCTCTTCACGAAACACTAATTGGAAATTTAATTTGAAGCCTGCATCTGAATTAAAAGTACCCATAAATAAGTTCAAAGTTTAAATACTTTAAAATGATTTCTGGGACTTCATCAATGGTTTATTTGCTAATTGTGTGTTTTATGCACAATTTGTGTCTACTTTGTCACACAACCTGTTTGTGTTATTTATTTCTTCCTTTTTTTAAAACGCAAACAGACATGCTATCCACCACACCCAGGCCAATTAGTTTGACTAGAGGGATCTGAAATACTCGCCACCTACAAGCTTAACATGCATGTGTGTGTCTGTGTGTTCCTACTCTAACATCTAATTTCCTGCTCTGTGCACAAGGAACCATTCCTCTGTAGAGTCGGCAGGTGTTAAAAGTCCAAACTGGATCCCTGAAGTGAAATAACATGTACAGATAAAGCTGACAAATAAAAAAAAAGAATTGCCTGATGGAGGGGTAGATGGATAGACAGGTGTTTGGATGGAATTTGGAGTAGGCAGAAAAAGTTGCTAGGAAAAAAAATAATAAGACAGTTTTATAGAGTGCGAGGAGTTTACCTGAAAGTTTTATAGAATTGACTCAGCTCCCCTTGGGCTCCGTCTTGTTTCAATAACTTCCATCTGAAGTCTGACAACAGTTTCACCAAAATGTTAAGGATTTCGCGTTAAGAGGATCTTATTATTTGTTTGTTTGTTTTGTTTTTGATGTGGTTTGGTCTTTGTCTCACTAAATTCTGCAAAAGGAAGTTCAGGTTTAGACAAAGGTAAAGTATGCATAATTCATGAATTGTGGGAAAATCCATCCTTAGTTTTGTCATGTGGAAAAACTGGAGAAGGTGTTGAGCGAAGGATGTCATGCCCCAGAGTACAGCGAGTTTGGAGTTGGCGGTGTGTGGTATTTGATAGCAGTGCAGTGTTGATAATATATTGAAGAGTATGGATTAATAAACTGTGTAATATACTGTACCACTAAAAGTGAACTTTAATTGAAGACCATCCTGAGTTGGTCTGACATACTCAAGTTTGTGCAACTAACAGTATCTCGTTATATAATAATATACATAATTATATTTATGCTCTGCAATAAAGCGCTTCCAAAAATGCGCAGCAGGTTATTGGATTAGAGGTAGAACATTTTAATAAATCGTAAAGAAGAGTTATATCAGTCAGAGTGGACATCTGGAATCGGATCCCTAACTAGTCTGAAATGACACACTTAACCCTGAGACACTGGATTACTTTATCCAAATCAGGTAATGATGCAAAACAGCTTAGTTCTCACTGCTCAAATCCAGAAACACAAAGTTGTTATTAAAGTTAAATAACACTTTGGGGAAAAGTTCCCTCTAATTTCTTGAATTTTTTGCTACCAGAAAATGATGAATTCTGTTTTACTTATTATGGAGGAAAATATTAAATCCCCGGTTGAGACATTTTCTTAAAGATTTACAATCACCTTTTCAATCACCTTTCCTGCTTCCTTTGCTCAGTTCCATCAATCTACCCTTCAGCACACACTGTTCACTCCCAACTGTTTTAAGGAAGCATTCTCTTCCCAACAAACTGCTTTACTTCACATATTTGTAATAAGTCCAAAACTACCGAATCTTTTCACTTTGACACATGCCGTCACATTTCTGATGCTCTAGAAAATTAATTTGAATCTCTTTGAGTAACTTGAGATGAGTCTCTGTCCTTTCTAATGTACGGGAGACAGTAATTGCTGCACAATTGCTGTCATTTAAGAGCGACATCGGTTCTTTAACACAATCCAGTTGTGTTTTACAGCACTTTAAAGTGCAGCGCATGTGCTTGTTAAAGTGAATAATGAGCTCCTCCTGAGTGCGGATGAAAGAGACAGATAAGTGGTGTGTGTGTGTGTTTTTTTTAAGTACTACAGCCACCTCCACATTTATTGGCACAAGTAGTTGAGTTGTGCAAAAAGCCTTGAAACAACTTAATATTTTATTGCAGTGGTCTTACAGTGAGGATCTTAGAAGAAACACCTATTTACTTCTAGTACATTTATTCCACAGGGACAGTGGCCATAGCTGCAACTGAAGAGATACAGAAATCATACTGAAGTAGGATTTATTTAAAACAGATGTTTATTGACAAATTGCTGGCTTAATGTGTAGTTCACTCATGAAAATGTGAAAGAGAGGAAAACATGCATTGAGTGAGGGAGATCTGGTAACGGGGACATTACTAGACTTGCCTGAACCCAGATCCTACTAACATTCTAACTTTTCTCATTATTAAATCCATCCATTATCTATACTTGCTTAGTCTGGACAGATCATCAGTCGATCACACAAGGCAACAGAGTTACACACACAGACACCTGAGGGCAATTTAGAGAGACCAATTAATCTCACAGTCATGTTTTTTGGATTGTGAGAGGAAGTAGGGCTGCCCAGAGAAAACCCATAGGGGAGAACATGTAAACTCCCTGCAGAAAGACTTGAGGCAGGATTTCAAACCCAGAACCTTCTTCCTGCAAGGAAAAAATGCTACCAGCTGCTACCCTGTGCAGCCCATAAGCAATGCAGCTGTTGCAGACAAATAATCTGCAGCGTTTGAGGTTTCATTCTGAATTTCTTATTGAACAGAAAGCTTTCTCTACAAGACATCATCTAATCACAAGAAGATCAATAACCCAACCAATTCCATCATCTTTGGTTTGTCCAGATCCTCTTGACTCTTTCAGCGTCTGCTGTTTTACTGTGCAGTTTGCACAAGAAGTCAAAGCAGCTATCGTTTAGATCACATAGTCATAGGAAAAAGCACATTTAAAAGGAAAAGAACAATTCCAGACGTTGTGTCAAACGGCCAAGAAACTTAGGCTTCACAGTATCTTTGCATTTGTTTAAAGGCGGGGCCACGAAGCTTTCCACAAATGACTCAGTTTTTACTTACATAAAGAAAAAAGGAGAGGGTTAAAGATTTATGGAGATTACATTGTAGAAGTGCTGCAGTTGAGAATAAATCCTCATGGGCATTGAGGAGAGGTGAGAGTCTGATGTCCTGTGGACTGCATTACAATTTCCTCTCCTGATGTAGGACTTCTGAGTCTGAAATGAAACATGTAGGGTTGCTTTTTATTCCACTTCTTTATACAAATAACCCATCTATGAATATGCAAAGAGAAGATTAGTAATGTCTTTTTCGCATGCCTGCTGGACAGAGTGATTAATGGGATAAATTAAATTCACCATTCGCTTAACCTAATGGACTTTTAGTGCAAAGCTTGTGTTGAAGTTGTAAAGAGTTTCTAAGGGGCCTTTAAACTCTCTGCATGTACTGACAAACAACTAGCTGATTAATTGGCAGGATAACCAGCATGTGCTTGGCATGCCAGAGTTTCCTAAGCCCTCATTGCTAATTCAAATCTATTAAATTTCATCTGAATACTTTGCCAATTCCAATTTGAGCTACTCATATTTCGTTTTGATATAAATTCTAACTCTGTATCTTATCTTCCTGTAATTGGCAGTGGATCCTATTTATGCTTGTAGTGTTCATGCTAAGACTATAATCTTATTGAATCATGTTTAATATTTTGATCAGCTATTTTCCTTCCACGTCTACATCTAAAGTTTCAAACAGCTGTTGATTTTTAGATAATTTTTTTTTGCTGTAAAGCGCTTTGCACGTTGTGTAGAACTGACTGCATCTGCAGGCTGCATAAAACCGCCTGAAACAAGACAGGATGCAAACCAGCATATAAAAAACAGTGCTTATCCAAGCTGTCTTTAGGGTAAATGTGGGTCACACCCTGGAAGACCTTTCTACCTGCTCACAGAAACTAACAACCATATTCCTCCACGCTCTAAGACTTAGTGAACTTTGAAGCATCCGTTGACCAATTCATTCGACAACAGAGGGATTTTTTTCAGCTGGACCTCATATTGAAAACAGTGAAAGTAAATAAAATGGAGAAAAACAGTGAATCTTCTTGAATAAACTATATGAAGTAAAATCATTCTTTTAAAACTGTGGTGTGTTTCTTTTTCTTTCTTTTACAAGAAATGTACACTGACAATAAAAGCACATTTTAGTTTAGATGTTTGGATTTCCACTGCAGGAGTTTTAGGAAAAAGGATCTGAGAAAAAGAAAACTGTCAATTCTGTGCTGTTTGTGTTTTTAGTGATGACATCACAAAATATATACACATGCATTTGCATAACTGCCTCTACCATGGGGTAAAAATTATAGAAATATTGGATGTTTTTTTCCTCAAAGTTAGGCGGAAAAAAAGTGTAGACATAGATGTAACTCTTATGATGTGAGTAATGATATTCATTGGGCTGGAAAGTTGAGATTGCAATCTACTATATCCAGCAGACTGTGTTCTTACACTAGGAACATGTTGAATTTAAGATAAAAAGTTAATTTCCTCTTAAATGCATAAAACTTTATTTCAGTCTTCTGTTCGCGCTTTGCTACATTTCACCATTGAGCTGCTGCATCGACCTTCCTTCGTTTTTCTTGTACGAACTCACTCCACTTGTACATGTTATTCTATTACATTTCATTCAGTTTCTAATGAAATCAAACATGTTTTTAATGTTTAATCGTTCATCCCTTTCTTTTGTTCTTCATGTATCAGAATTTTTGTATGTAAATTTATTATTGTCGGCATGTAGACATAACATTCAGATTGGGTAAACCAAGTGATGTAGACATACAAAGAAGTAAATAAAAAAAAGTGCATACATTGACATGCATAATAAAGTGAAATTGCACAGGTAAAAAAAACCTTGAATATAATTCTTTAGCAGTGGCAGCTTTGAGAAATCTCCTGTGTTGAGAAACTCTTTTCATGCTTTGTGAAGCTGTGATTTTGGCCCTTTCTTAAAATCTTGAAGGTCAAGGGGCTCCTGTGTAAACGCTGATCTTCATTTCTTCCAGTAAATGTTTGATTCGATTAATTTTTGGGGGATTGATTGGAACATTCAAAAAGTTTCAGTTTTTGTATTTGCATCCACTTCAGAGTTTCCATGGCTTTAGGTGTGGGATCAGGGCTGTGCTGAAAAAAATTTGTCCTTGTTTCATCTTTATATTTTTATGAGCAACGTAGCTTCATATCTTCATTTTTTTTTTTTTTTTGGTCTCTAAGCTAGTGGCATTAGCTCAAAGAGGCCTCACACTATGATTCTCCTACCTCCAACCTTCAATGTTAATTTGGAATCGATGTGCAAGTAGTGATCGGACATTACAGCTGAGTGCATTAGTCATTGTTTTGGTGGAGAAAAAAAAATTATCCTGCAAATTCCATGTTTCATGGAGCTCTCTGTGAATTTTATTTGCTTTTAAAAAACTCTTATTGTTTTTTGACTCTGTCTGAAATTTTGCAAGGATTGACTGGATGCGGTTGACTTATAGTGAAATTATGTTCCCACCTCCAGATTTTGGCCAACAGGTACTGACTAGAAAGTTCAGAAGTTCAGAGATATGGCAGTAATCAGTGGCATTCACATAAACAATAAGGTTAAAAAATGTCCTGGGGGAGCGTTTTGCTTTTGCTCAATATGACATGCTTCTTGTCCAACACCTTATCATCAAATTAAGTAATTAATTGGTGCTGATTGAATGCAGGATTGCTGTTTAAATACAGATAGATTTAACTGGTTTCTTGGCTTTCTATGACTTTTACAATTTATTTTTTATGTATTCAATGCCAAATCCCTATGTTATTCCCCTTCTTTCACTCAGAATAATTTGCATAAGTATATGGTCTAATTCTCATGTCATTAGCACAATATATTTACTAAATAAAACACAAACATTACTGCTTATTATCTCCTCTTTATATGCTGCATTTTAAGCCTTTCAACTATTGTCTCTTTCTTGCCTCATCTTCTAATGCAAGTTTTACTGCCTCTCACAGAATCGCCTTCATTTTCAAATGGCAATGCGGACCGTCGCGGCCCCGCCGTCGCAGCTCCTCTACTACCTGCTAATGATGAACGGATGGTGGGACTTCAGCATTGTCCTCTGTCAGGAGTGGAAAATAAACGACTTCCTCTTCCTCATCAAGAACAACAGCCGCTTCCACTTGGGCACGCTGGTCAACCTGACAAAAACAACATTGCCACCCCTTCCGTCTTCACTATCGTCCTCGGCAGAGGCCACCACCACCCCTGTGGGAGTGGAGGTGCTACACCCATCATACTCATCACCAACTGCATCCTCTTATTCATCAAATTCTTCTTCGAAGTCAGACCAGCAGCAGGGTCTCATGAGGCAGCTGGAGGCCTTGAGGGAACATTCCTCCACGCGGGGAGTGGTGACGTTTGGGTGCGACATTCGGGAAGTTCGCCGGTTATGGACGCTGGCGACTCGAATGACCCTCCCGGAGTTTCACTGGGTTTTGGGCGACAGCCAAAACGTGGCTGAGCTCAGAACAGACGGGTTACCGCTGGGGCTACTTGCACATGGCATGATGGGATCCCCTTCTTTGGATCATTATGTTCAGGACTCGCTGGAGTTTGTAGCACGAGCCGTGGGCAGTGCAGCCCAGGAGAATCCCACCATGGCGCTTATACCTGGAACTACAAACTGTATGGATGCACAACAGAGTAATGGCAGCTCAGGGGAATTCTTGGCAAGGTAGGAAATTACAGCATGCAACAACCGCAAATTTTTGTGCTTTTTTTTTTCTGTAACTGATCTGCTAATTATCCTGCAGCTTCATAACATTATTGTTGCGACAGCGTGACACAGTCGTTCTGCATGGAAGAAACAATAACATCAGAAGGCAGTGATTTGTCATGCTAATTTCTTCTGTTACTAAGAATAATTTCTACTGCTTTTCCTCTTCTCAACTACTTCAATTGTATATTTGTGCATGTAATCATATATATAATTTCTACACTCTTTGGTTGGCCCTGGTCTCTAACTAATATATCACATGACATTTGTTACATAAATGTATGTAAAGCAACATTCATTCAGGCCATGAATGTCACATCAATACTCAGCCTTTAATAATGCATTCCAACCTTTTCTCCCAGGGTAGAATGGTTACCTGACATACAGGATATTTTTAGTTAAGCTTAGAATAACGTACAACATGCTTGAATTTTTCATGTTTTTTTTTTTTTTTGTACTCCAAACTTGGTCAAGCAATCCTAAGCAAGTTATAAATTCATGCTTTTTTCATTAGCTGTATTTAAGGTTGTAGTATGTTTCTGGCAGCACATTTAACCATTTAATTTAATTTGGTTACTTTCCTGGTGAGAACATGGCTTTTAAGCAAAGTTCTAAAATTGTTAGTATTTTTGAGGCAAGGAAGTTAAAGCTTGGGTGCAAACGGGTCTTCTAAATGGACAATGATCTGAAGTGCACTGCCAAACTGGTTAAAAAGTGGCTGAAGGATAACAGAGTCAATGTTTTGGATCACAAAGCCCTGATCTCAATCAAACTTAATTCATTTAAGATGAAAATGCATGTGCGAGGAGCCTACAAACATGGGGTGATGAACATATCATAATTGGGCCACTCACTGCAATGAAAAAGACAGATATAAGTTAGATATGGGGAAAAAGTGGACTTGGGTTGCATTTGATACTGACTGCTTGCTATTCCCAAGTTCCAACCACCTTGTTGTCTGTCTGAAGTTAAGTTGAATTTAGTCCTTTTTTTATTGTTATTTCACCCACACTACCACCACAGGCATCGAGAGAGTCACAACATCGTTTTGTTCCTCCAGGGGATCTGAAACACATGTCAAAGCAGGTAACAGAATGAGTGAAACGGGCTGACATTAAGCTTGAGGAGAGCACTGACATCAACCGCAGAAAAACATTCGGAGTCAAGATTAGAAGTTTAAAAGTGTGAAGTGTGCCTGGAAAGTAACAGGTTCTACCATGATGAGACACATTTAAGCAGAATTAAGACACAAACCTGCTGATGGCTACGAGGAGCATGTGTTTGAGTGCGGCTTCATTTGTATTTGTTTGTATAATGTCAACCCTGTGTGGAGGAGAGAAAACCCACAGAGTATATTAAAAATTGAGGAACTAGATCTTTTGAACATTCCTTACAGTTCCTTGCTTTGTCTTTTTTTTTCCATTTTTACATCAGAACTCAATATTAAGGTGAGTCTTATGCTCATATTGAGTTTATGTTAACTTCTGTGCACACAATTACTTAGATCTCTATAACCCAATGAGCCACGGGAGACTGTTTGGAAGACTTTTTGCTTTGTTTAATCATTATTAAGGCTTTGATTTTACATATCCCTGGTGCTCAGCAGAAATGTTTTATCCTTTTGGAAACCTGCCAATGACCCTGTGAAGGCAGAGGATTTACCTGATGCGGTTTAGATTCATGTGTGGGATTCTGGGTCTAGAATAACCCCTTATGCAACAGATATGTGCACCATCTTATGATTAGAATGTGAGAACGGATTTATTATGAATGACAACCTAGTTTACTTTTACCAGCTGCTTGACTACAAATAACACTTTTTGTATGTTTGTGAACAGCAATAGAAAAACCTTTTTTTTCCTCTTTTCACTGCAGTTAGTATTAGCTTTTCACTTGTCTCTTTTTTTTTTCTTTTCCTCCATTCATTCATTGTCAACATTTCTTCTCTTGGCAAAGTACTGCAAGACATAATGCTCAGCATCCATTTAGGAATTATATTTCCCAAACATTTAGACGGGTCAGTTGCTTCTAATGGCCCGAGGAAGAGTGAATCTAATGAATAAGCAGAGTTTGTGGCAAAAGTCAGACTGTATTTTGGAAGTAATTTTGACTTGGTGCGCCTCAGGGCGATTGGATATTAAGACCAAGGGGAAGTGCAGAGTTATATTAAAGCTTAATATAATTGTATATTTGTTATCTATTTCATAACCTCTTCTTCCAGCTTGGAATCCTTTATGCTCTGTTACATTTGCACTCTCTAATAGGAGCATAAACACAAATAGTGTTATTAAACTGGCTGTCTTGTCAACAAGCAACTCACTCACACCTTAATCACTCAACACTTAAGAGGAACAAAATTGTGGATTACAAAACCATTACTACGCTACACTATTGATGATTAACTTATTAATTCAGAGCCTGAGCGCCACTCTTGATACATTGGAGCATAAAATTCTTCAAACATGCTTAAATATTACATAAGATTGACAAAGTTTGCTGTAGATGTACATTTTTCTCTGAATTCAGGTTTCATGCGAGTTTAAATAAGCACATCTACTGATTTTCTTTGTTTATAAGTGGCGTCCCTCAGGGCTTGTTCCTGCACTGAGGAAATCTGACAGTCTGCCCGACTTTCAGAGTGACATAAGGTTCACAAAAATGCAGTCAATGAAGTCCAAAACAGATTTATGTCACAATATCTAAGAGTTTTAAATAATCAGTGTTTTGGAATATTGAGTTTATCTTTTTCCCGTCAGTCAGTACACTCACTACCAATCCAGTAATCATTCCTCCTAATATATTTATTCATACCACAAAGTTTATTTCTCTATTTTCTCACTTCTTCTCATCATCCCTTATTTATCCACAGCTTTTTACGGCCTTTGTTGTTTCATGTTCATACCAGTGGCCTGTTTTGCACATCCATAGGGCCAGTTCTTTACAGCTCATTAGCAAGAAATCAAGAAATTGTTTTCCTCAGACTGTTTTCTTAATCTTCTAAACCTTAACTTGACCTCCACTCTGACTGTTCTTCTTAATTACTCTCTAAACTGAGGATAAAACAATGGAACTGCTAACTTTGTTTTCATTATAACAGCTGCTTATATGAGCCTCAGATTTCTATTATTAAGACCCAGTTTGGGGATCATAATGTTGCATTTAGTTTTACACTTGCAGGACTTTTGTCTTGCGTATAGTCTAACTCCTTAATAAGTATTATCTGTAAAGTTTGATCTTATGTATTCATACTTTTACAAGCCACTACATCTGTTAAGATACTAAAATATACTTACAGCTTGAATAATATTATAATCTTTTATCATAATTCTTAACTTTTGCACATGTACAATTATAACAAATCTACCCATAAGATATTTATGCATTATATTTATACCTGTGATATTTATTGATATGGATAAAATGACTAGCTTCCAGCTAGTCTCATGTCTGTGAAGGGGTCAAAGGACAAACAGCTAAATTTATCTGGGTGTCTAGCCCCAGGACTCCTATCAGCTTTGGATAATGTCAAGAGCAAGATTGCAAATATGAACAGCTGATATGTGCTCTTTCATTTAATCTGATAAGAATACTGCTTGTCCGTCTCCTGTTTAAGGTTTAACAGGCACTGCAGCTTTCCAGGCTCCCAGTTAGGCAAAATCCAGCAGTTCTGAAAGTCTTTATGCATACATTCACAATGTCTTTTTGTTATTTTTCTCCAATATTAAATTTTTTCGGGTGGTTTTGAGGTGGCTGCGGATCAGAGGGTAGAGTAGTTGTCTTGCAACTATAAAATTAAAAGTTTTTTTGTTGATTGGTTTTTTTCCCCCAGATCTCCTGTGTCACGTCAATCTGCCTCCAGGCAAATCACTTAACTCCAAGTTGCCCACTAATCTACATACACATCTATAAATTTGTGTGTTTTTAAGTGCAACTGGGTGAAAATGGCTTAAGCATAAAACATTTTGAGTTGTCAAGATGACATGAAAATGAAAACATTTAGTCCAATTACAATATTTAGTTTAGATTGTGTTTAATCTTTTTTTTTTGTATTTAGATTTTTCTCTCTTAATTATGGGCACAGACAACTCTTAAATTGTTTTTGCAAATGACACCATCTTGAAAATCCTTGGCATAAGCCGTTATGTATTTAAACCTGCAGGCTTTAGTAGTTTGAGACTGTTCAGATGCTGGGGATTTTGTTGGATGAGCTCACTGCATCAGGTGCTTTGTGAACGACCTAACCTGGAGGGATGAGTTGTCATCAGCACGGCGTTGAAAGCAAAAACCAAGTGACAGATGAGCAGCAGTGAGGCTCTGTCTGTCACCAGCCTAGACGTTCAAACCCTCGGGGGAATCTATTGCATGATTATTATGGACTTATGGCTGCAGCAGGGTTGCTGGCCAAGCCATCAAGTGGTCAAAAGCTGATGACAAATGTGGGCAGGTGTTTTTCATCAGAAAAAAGCGTGATATCATAGGGGATTTGGGTTCCAGTTGAATTCTAATCTAGCTTTAAAATGCGAGAGTGAGCAATGAAGAGTTTGAATATTGTTAAAATGCAGCAAAAATTTGTGACTTTGATTTTAAAAGCAAAGAACTAATGCAAAACCTGCAAAATCAGGTGCTAATTGCTACTTCAAATAAAATAAACAATTATTTTAGCAACAATAAGTGAGATAAATGGAGCATATTACAAGAGTCCAACAAGCTAAAGCAAATGCAGCACCATAGAAACCACATAGATGAAAGTTTTTAACATGCATCATGCCCCAATCATATAGCTAAAGGATAAATGTATTGCACTATAAGACTTGCACAGTATGTTATATGGATAGAGTCTTACAAACTAGAACATCACATTAGACCAATCAAAATGGATATGTCTTTGTCTTTTTTAACCAAGAGAGCATCGATTGAGATTAAATCTCTTAGTGGTTTTCTGGGAAAGTAGAAAGCAGTACAAATTGAGTCAGGACAAGTTGCAGCAATGAAAGACAACATCGTTATCTAATTCAATTGGGGAAACATTTATGGCCTGATTTCTCTGTTTCCAAGTCTTAAGAAGTTCTCAATATCCTTGTGGGTGACCATGCAACCAATTCCAGTTATTCACTCATTTGAACACCCTTTTACTAAGCACTGGGCAGACACTTTGCACTGAAAACAAGAGGACATCCGGAAACCAAAGATAGTAACTCCTAAATGTTTTGATGAGTGTAGGTCTGATAATACGAAGAGAGAAAAAGCAACAAAAACAAAAAGTGGCACAATGTTAAATGAAAACCTTGTTGAAGTCATTCTCAGCATCCGTTATTCTTCATTGCGAGTCTACCTGCATGTCTTATTTTGTGATGTTAGTTTGCTCGACCTTCCAAACGTTCTCCCAATCTAAGCTCCACATCCCTTCTCAACACCACCCTTTTTTTCAGACACAGTTCTCCACTCTGGGTTGGCCATTGTAACATTTAGATTTTTTTTTTCCAGTGAAGTTATCTTTTTGTTGAACTGGATGTACGGTTGGACTAAAATAAGTAAAATCTTTCTTCATCTGTAGCTTAGCTAGCAGATACCTGAAGGCTTTATTTCAGACATGACCAGAAATTGGAACTGTGACAACTGCTGCACCCACGTTGACAAAACCCCCAGCTCCACCTGAAGGAAGGTAACTGCAGTACATGATACTGAGAGAGTAATTGCTGATGTTCAGTGCAAACCAGCTGTTGCAGCCAAATCCATTGCAGTTACACGAGTGGTAAAATTCACAAAATCTGTAGTTCGTTTTACAGTGTTGAGTTCAGGACACTCTGCTCAGCTAACTATTTTTGTATTTTATGTTTTTGGCAACACTTTAGGAATATCTCCATTAGCACTTGGTCTTAAAAATGTTTTAATGCCTATGAAAAGTATTCATCCGTTTGGCCTATTCCCCTTTGCACTTTTTCAAATCACGATCAACAAAATTGGGATTTATTTTGACAAAAAGAATTACAAAAAAAAAATGTTAATGTTCAAATGGAAAGTTATCAAAATAATGCTAATGAAATAAAATGTGTAATATAAAATCATTTTTTAAATGAATATAAAAACAGCCAGAGATGACTGTTAGCAGGCACAGTATCAAGTATGGCATGTACTCATAAAAAAAAAAAAAAGTTTTTATTTTTATTGTTTTTTTGTGTAAAAAAATCCTGCCGTAGTGCGATATTTAGTACGTCTTTCTCCAGCTCATATTTTTTAGGCTGCACATGGTGTGCAGCACAACTGCTTGACAGTTATGCTTCGTGTTGCTTCGTAAAAGCTGGATATTGGCAGTTTAGTTGAAGTGTTGCAGAATAATATATGCATGCGTTCTCCACGTTAGCTTTAGATAAAAATATTAACATGCTTCCGTTACAGCTTTTTGCACTCTACAACTTTTTACTGAGACAGGCTGTAAATGTGTAGCTGTATTCAGTTGTTACCCGACTCCCTTTTACGGTCGATAACCTAAGGCGTCTCAATAGATAAACCAATAGAATGTGCTGACACAAGAATGAATGATAAATGATGCAAAATATCACAGAGCTTTATTGATATTTCTTATTAAAGAAAATGAAGAGTAATTTATCTGTATTTTTTTCACCACATACGAACAAGAGTACTTTACAGTTTGACAGTCCTCATATTGGGTTGAGTCTTATTTTCAAGTTAAATTTGTTAACAGAATTGAGCAGTAAAGCGTGTTCGTCTCTGCTCGTTCCACATTACGACTGTAATTTGTGCAACGGGAATATTTCTAGTTTTTCTCATAACTGTCTTTAATGCTTGACATATTTGTTTAGCATGAATAATCAATGCGCACCAAAATGAAACAAACGCAAACACCGTTGGAGAAATAACTCGCGATGGCGGAACTGACAAACTACAAGGATTTTATTTGACATGCTGGACGGTTGCTTTAGCCAACTCCCTTTGTGTCTCTAATTCCCATTCATCATTTCATTTGCTTCCTTGAGCTTTAGAGAAAGATCAAGGCACTATCATTATGCAGATAAACTCTTCATCATTTCAGTCATTTCTTAGGGAACACCCACCCGTCCTGTTTCCTCGCCACCATCACCCTCCCCTGTATCACTGCAGTGCTTTCACTGAGCACTCTGAGAGCTGCGCCTTTTGTCATTCACTCGCTCGGTCCTGTGGGGAAATTCTTTCAAGCCACATCACTTAACATTATGTGAAGATAATAAATCAGAAGGGACAGTTGACAATTCTCAACACAAATTTCACTGCAATGAAATGATTTACAGGAATTCAGAGTTACTGAGGCATTTTTTTGTTGTTGTTGTTCAGTAATCTGTGCGAGTCTGGTCAGAAACTAGCATGCTGTTTTTATTCATGTTTGGTAACTGAAGGATGCATATAATCAGTTTCTGTTTAAATCATTTTCCCACTAATATTTAATTAAATATCCCTTAGCAAATTGCACAAAATCCATACAATGAAATGTAATCTTTAACAACAAGTTTCTGGTATAATTCTATTATCATTTGCTGTTAGATCACCGCTGTTGTCAGAATTGGAGGAGCTCATTAGAAAAAAAGTTATCTAGGGTTGTGACTGTACACATACTGTACGGAGAATATTGGCTGCTCAGCCCTGTCGCTGTGCCGATGAACGCCTGAGCACATGCAGAACGTTCTGTAATGGAGCCAATTTAAAAGGTGTCACCAGAACAAAACTGAAAAATCCCAGTCATCACTAAACTCCACTGTTTGGGAATATTAAAAGGGTGGTAATCTGTATTTTGCAGCCACAGAGTGTCCTTTTGTTGCACAATCAAGTAATTATGCTACTTTCAGAAAAGGTACAAAAAAAACTTGTAAAACGGCAGCATCACAGTCAATGATTAGGAAGATGAATTAGTCGAGATACACAAATGGCATCAAAAAGCCATTTGATGCAACTTTTTCACAAGCCGAAAACATTTCTGGCTTGTGAATATTACTGTTGATGTGCTGAAAAACACATTTATAAATATTAAGTAGTTCATTTCCTTCTCAGTCGTGTACAGTTTTCCATTTCAGGTTTTATATTTTATATTTATATATATGTGTTTATTCAATTCAACACTGAGTGAGTGTTATTACATGCGGCGCTCATACATGAAATTATGTCTCGTCATAAAAGTTATGAAGCTACAGTAGAAAATTATTGCATTTCCCAACACAGTATCTA
This sequence comes from Poecilia formosa, assembly GCF_000485575.1. Classification (NCBI taxonomy): domain Eukaryota; kingdom Metazoa; phylum Chordata; class Actinopteri; order Cyprinodontiformes; family Poeciliidae; genus Poecilia; species Poecilia formosa. The sequence goes on from NW_006800085.1 coordinate 853,276, forward strand.
ACACTGACCTCCTTCAAGCTCAGCTGGAATATTTCTCCATCTTATTTTCAAGGTTATTTTGGACTTTATTTATCTAATATCGATCACCAACCTTATCCAGTCAGAAGTTCTCCAGGCAAAAAAAAGCCTAATTTTCTGTAATCCAAAATCCTTCGTATTAACATTCTACTACGGTTGTGCCAAAACGTGTTTTCACTTTTAGTCCGTTGAGCTCTCTGATCATTCAAGAAGCTGTGTCCAGCTTACAGCCAACTTTAATGTGTCTAACTATCTCGTAATAGTTCTTCATTGGAATGTTTTTCACGAGGCAAACACTTCAAACTCTTCCAAAAACCCAGCTTACAAACATATGCCATTAATATCTGTTGCTCTGTCAAAAAAATTAAAAAAAAACAACAAAAAACAAAAAAACAGAAGCAGTGTATATGTATCTACCTGCACAGAAGATATGGCAGGTAAGGTTTAGTTGTGTGAATTCAAAAGCTTGCAGTTTGAAGATTTGACCAGGTTTGCTGTTGATCAGAAGCTTAATCCTGATGGGCAGGAAAGCAAGGTAGCAGCTCAGGGAAGGTAAAGTAGGCAGCAAGGTGCTGTGTTGGCAGAGGATGGCCAGGCTGCCTGAAACAGGGAAACCACACTGCCAGGGCCAGACTGATGGCAAGTTGGAGGAAGAAGCTGGGGGCGTGGTGCAGAGCGAGATGAGCTGGGAGACTTGGCTGGTAAGGTGCCGCTGCATACGGCTTGCTAGATCAGGTAATTAACAAAAAAATTACTGCAATTCTAACTACATTGGTGAGAAAAATCCACTGGAAGGTGAAGAGACTTGAGTTAACGTAGAATGTGTTTGGAACAGTCGACAAGTCCCACAAATTTGACCGGAAAGAGTGAGACAAATTGCCACATCCATACTGGTGCACACACTTACACGCCAACTGCTGCAAAGATCACAAACAAAGGACCAAAACAACCAGCTGGGAGAACATAGACAGAAACAATAGCGGTAAAACAAAGGGCTGGCCCATTACTGTGACAATTATGTTTTGTAATAAGCTGCCAGGCTCTGAAAAGGATCACATTTTTGTTCTTTCATCAAAATCTTTTTTTTTTTTTTTATGTTGGAGTAGCAAATTCAATGATACTATAATAAGCCAGGCACATCTAACCCTCCAAATATGTAGTCTTATTGGAAACATGGCTTTATTTATTTCAAGCAGAGGTATAGAAAACAGGCCTCTCTCATTTCTGATTAGCAATCCCTGAATGTGTCAGCTAAAATGACAAATGTTCTTGGCATATTTCTGCAGCTGACTCATAGCAGAAATACATCTGCTCGAAAGGCTCCTTATACGCCCGACAACTATAATGATCCTGTGTTTAAGAACTGCATGTCCTGGCCAAAATGTCAGCAGAGTCACTCAACTTGACACTTGGAGAAAACATAATAAACATGTTAAAATACTGACTTCATGTTAAAATATGATGTGTGTCCTACAAATTACAGTTTGCAGACATATTGAGTGATGTTTATAGGTTAAGATGTTCAACACCTGAAGGCTCTGAGCCAAAGTTTATTGGGGTTCAAAACTGATCCCAAAATCTGATTTTTTTTTTTTTTTCTGCAGTTTCAGGAGTCTGAATATTTTTCTTACCATTTATATATTTATCTGAAACAATAAAAGTATTTAAGAAATGTTGCTTCGAAGACGAATATTTTCCCACTTAGCGACACCTTCATCACGTCTCAATTTATGTTTTTATTTGCCGGTTTTAGAAAGTGTAAATCTTTGTATTCGCTGGCAGGTGTTTATGGCGCAAAAACAGATTGTCGAAAGTCAAGACTTTCAAAGTTTATTTGTCTTTAATATGACGTTTATCCAGAACAATTGAATAAATAAAAAGATCACATTTATTCCCACTTACAAAGAAAAAAATGTAAAAACAGACTGGAAACCAAAGGTTCAACATCCTCGTTGGATATGTACAGACAAGACTCTTTTGATTCATTTTCATGTTTTAGTCTTCTTGTCTGGGGGTCTGTTGACATGTTAATTTAATTCACTTTGACAAAAACACAGTTCCAGCTGAAGAAAAGGAGAATGATGCTGCTACCACCATATTTCATTGTGGCCTAAATTTTTGACTTTTCTCACTATAATACACGCCAATACTAAGGTTTTAGAAGATTTTTGTCAGGATGTTTTCATTATATATATATTTTTTTTTTATCTTGGCATGTGGCGAGTGTAGGAGGTTAATGTCGCATGTAGAAACAAGTCCTGTTTAGAAATCCTTGCTGTTCCTTCAGTGTTATCATCAGCCTCTTTGGCGCCTCCTGTTGGACAAGAGGATTATTTTCTTAAAATTCTCTAAAAAATATTTCACTGCAAACTTCACTACAGCAGAGATGATCTACGCTTACATAAGTTCTGTTCGAGGGAATCGCACCCATCAAAGGAAGGGGCATTACGTTGATCTGCCAGCCTGATGGCCTGTAAAGATAGAAAATGCTGCAGGATAGATGTCTTCTCAGAGGTGTTTGTTCCTGAGCCAGTGTAAGTAAAACAGTTTGCTTCAGGCAGGATTGGTTTAAGAAGAAACAAGGCGCTTGGCAGATGCTTATGTGTGACTAGAAAAGGAGCAGCGATTTCTTTTCCCCCCATAATTCTGGTGTCAGGAGAAAGCGCTTTTGAGGCTTTTCTGAAGCATGTAATGTTTTGAATGTTCAACTTCTTTCTTGCTTGTTAAGGAATATTAACATGAGTTGGAATATGTTTAGGTGACACATGAGGCAAGAACATGTGGGGCATGACATTGATTTAAGGTTGCCGCGCAAGAGATGATTCAGCCAGGCGTCATACTCCAGCTTAGAATCCCACCAGGACTCCTCTGCTTTAAATGTCATCACTTTACAATTTTACTGGCTAGAACTGAATCATGCAAGAATGTGTGGCGAGGGAATAGGTGGATAAATATCCTTCTTAGCAGCGATGGTCTACGTGAGCAGAAGCAACACGGAACGACACCTAAACAAACTCCAACAACATAAAACCACAAAAACCATAGTCACATTGCACCCGAAAGAGTTAATCTCAGAGGAGTGACACAAAGAAATGGCACAATAATGAGCTCAAATCCCTTTGGACTATTTCAGTTTTATCAACTCAGCGGAAATCCCGTCCTTATAAAACCCAACTCCGGCGAGGAGCGGCTCAGCGAATGCGGCCTGGACTCTGTGGAGGAGAGTCATGGTTCCAGAGACGCTGTAGAACGACAGAGTTCCTGCTCTGTGGTCCAGGTACACTCCGACTCTGGAGGAAGCGGGACCCGAAACTGGACTTTTTATCCTGTTGTGCCAAAACGTGTAACCATTTCTGTCACAATACAAAGTCCAAGATTTGCAGTTAGATCGAAACTCGCATTCATCTAAGTTCCCTGCTCTGCTGATTGACTTGTATGAAGCCGCAATGTCAACTCGCCTCCCTTTCCACTCCACCTCCCAGTAGCAGCGTCCAGTCAAAGTCTCTCTGCTCAGGATCTGGAGCCATCTGGTGAATCGGTCTGGATGGTCAGAATAAAGCTGCTTCTCTTTCAGTAGCGTTGCTTTTCTGTTCCCGTCAGATAATAACAAATGCCTGTTTGCCGTGTTTGGATCCAGAGCCATTTCCTGCGAATATTTTAAGAATCCAGCTCTAGTCTTTGGTTCTGGTTCTGACAGCAAAACGTCCACTTCAGCGACTGCGTCTGAGATGTCTGTCCATGTGTCTCTCAGGACGCAGTGTAGTTTATCTCTGAACTCTGACACAGCTGTCGTCACATCCTCAAAGTACCTCAGAGGACGGATCTTGATGCTGGATGAGTGTGTCGCATCACTGGGTATTGACAGTGAGGGGTAGTTGAGGAGAAGCCGGTTGTGATCTGAGTTTGAGAGCTTCTCCAGCTCAGCGTCTTTCTTCTTCAGCTCAGTGATCTCTCGCTCCAGCTTCTCCTGAAGCTCTCTGACTCGACTCACTTCGCTGTCCTGTTGGGATCTGATCTGCTGCTGCACGTCAGAGCTTCTTTTCGAGGCGAGACGGATCAGCTCGGTGAAGACCTTCTCACTGTCCTCCGCTGCTTTATCGGCTGAAGCGTTGATGGCCTCCACCTCCTGCCGAAGCAGCTTCATTTCTTTCTCCCGATCCCGGATCCCCTTCTGGATTTGCTGTCGTCTCACCAGAAGCTTCTTCTGCTTCCCAGACGTTTCTGCTGCAGCTGATCCTTTTTTCTGGTCTTTATTTTCATCCGTCAAGCAGAGAAAGCAGGTACCCTGCATCTCCATCGCCTCACCATGATGAGGGCAGATGTTCTCCTGGAGCTTCTTGGAAGGGTCCACCAACTTGTGCTTCTGTAAAGGCGGAGCGTCGTAGTGAGGTTGGAGGTGATACTCGCAGTAAGCTGCGGGACAGGTTAAACAAAACTTAACAGCCTTCAACTTCCTTTGAGTGCAAACATCACAAGCCACATCTCCTGGTCTGGCATAGCAGTGGTCATCCGGATCAGCTCGGACTCCAGTTTTCTTGAGATCCTCCACTAAATCCGCTAAGATGGTGCTTTTCTTCAAAACAGGCTTCTTTTTGAATGCCTCCCTGCACTGGGGGCAGCTGTAGATTTTCCTGTGATCCTCTTCATCCCAGTGGGTTCTAATGCAGCTCATACAGTAGCTGTGTCCGCAGGGTATGGTCACCGGCTCCTTCAGCAGATCCAAACAGATGGAACAAGAATATTTGTCCTCGTCTAGCTGAAGTCCTTTCTGTGCCATTTTCCCGAGCAACGACGAAGTTTTGACTTCCTATGAGCAAGAATTGGTTTGGACTTCGATCTAAAAACTTGTCGCTGCAGTGATTCTCAGTGGTTACACCCATCATTCTGCTTGTAGATCTGAATAGGAGGGAACAAAGTGTTACGCAAACATATCTGGGCTGGTTTTGTTCAGCCAGGAAAGGGAGGGAGGAGGTGGCAAACCAAGCATTGTGTTTAACCCTCTCGTCATTTTTAAACTTTGTGTTTTGTCAGTTTGACGTGGTAAATTCTTCCCACTGACTAATGAACATAAGCATCCCAGCTTCTATAAAAGTAATGAAAGGCTTTATTTGATCTTAGCTTAAAGGTCAGTAACACTCCAGCTGAGTTGCATAAGTTTTAAGGTCAGAGGGCACCAACTTGCAGACCACAGTTTGATCTGTAAACAGGCCAACGACTGGAGTTTAATTGAGCACTTCTATTTAAAGATACACTGGCACTAACATAATTACACAGATTCATCAATATGAATTCCTGTTGGGCTTTATTTTTTTTTTATCGTGTTGTAAAGAAAATAAAATAAATGTAGATAGTAAATACAACAGAACCTTACTGTGACAAATCCAAACTATTCCTCTGATAAACTGCATGATGGAAACATTTGAGTTTATTGCAGATTTTGGTTGCAGAGAAACCAGATAGTTTTGTAGCATCAACAATGTCCTGCTATAATTCTAGAGGAATATTTGTTCCCAGCTCATTTAAATTGGGTTTATTTTCTGCCACATCATCAGGATTTTTTTTTTAAGATTCAAGGTTGGGGCCGTTCAAAAACTTAATGCTGCCTTAGCCTTTCCAGTCTTTTCCAGTCTAAAGCTAAGACAAGTGCTGGTGATCATGCTTCTTTTTCTCAAACTTGTAATCTTCTAGCTGTTGGTTCAGGCGAGCTGGTCCTTCTCCTTCTTCTTTGGTGTCTCCACCAAAACCACTGGCAGGAAACCAAACCCTCACCATGATGCCAATACATTAATTTTCTGATAGCTGGAGAAGTGTGTTTAGGTTCAAGAGCATCTTTTTGCCTCTCCTAAACATAGTTGTCATTATTTCCAGCTCAATCTTTACAGTATCCTACAACACAGAGCTTTCTCATAAAGTTTATATTATATATTATGCTATAAGGTCTTTTTGGTCAAAAAATAAATAAATACATAAAAAATCCTAGTGATAGAAATGTGAATATGGTGTTGACAGAACAGAACAAGTAATTTTTCCATTTCCACTTCTGCTCTCAGCCTATATAATGACAGCCTATGCTTTGCTTTTTTTACTCATGGCACAAAAGAGCCATTGAGGCTTAGACACACTGGAAATTTGTATGTCATTTTAACCACTGCATGTGTTTTCAATCAGAAAAAATCGAATGATTCACAAACGAGCAAGGGCGGTCAGCGTCATGGCCAGCTGTTCGGTATGCCTCTGAGATCTGCGGTATTCTGTTAGCTTTGTATCGCTGCATCCTTGCCTTTTCTTTCTGTATGTCTGCTCAGACATCCTGGCACTAACCTTCAGGTTTCAGTATTTAAATGTAGGTTGTAGGTGTCTTTTATAAAAAAAATAAATAAATAAATAAAAAATTAACTTCAGCAGTAGGAAAAACATTGCACTCCACTTCAGGAACTTGTAAAAGGTGTCTTGTTTCCGTTGTGTGCAGTCGGAAACGCGGCTCTTCACTGATGGCTGAAGTAAAAACGATGACCTTAAAACAGAGTAGGAGAGTTGTCAGGTTGGCTTAGTGCCTGTTAAACAACTATGAAACTCAACATGTAGTTGGGAAAGGGTGTTTTTTTCCATTGAGCCAGGTGACAGAAAAGATATATTTTGGAAAAGGTCACATCAGCTACATCAGTACCTCCCGAGGGCATGCCAAAGGGGGGGCACATCAACCTGCTCACAGTAAATTCAACTTTTTTTTTTTTTTTTTCCTCACACATCCAAGCTTATACAACTCACTGGGCAGGTGTGGGTATTTTCCTCTGTTCGGTGTCTGCATCTGCTTTGGTATCTGACATTCTCAGACAGCTGGCATGCCTCAGTTCAAGAGATGGCTTGACCACTGAACCATGCTCTGTCGTGTGCAGTCCCACTCACATACTCACACAAAAAAAACACTTTAAGCACTCCACTAAGCTACTGAGGGTACCAAGACCCAGCATTGTTTGTATAGAACCAAGTAGAAACTAATTATTAACTCAAGTCTGTATATCACACACGGATACCATTGGGTGTTTGGATAATGAGTTTAAAAAGGCACTTTGAAGGAAGTATTGTGTTGAATGTCTAACTTTATTTTATGATTTAAGCTGTTGTCTGTGTTCTTTTAGTGTGTGCTCCATTAACCATATGTGACACAAAAAGTTGTTTTTCCTTTCAACAGAACTAATGAATTCAGTGAGTTCTTTTACAGTTTGTTATGCTACAGCAATAGATAATCAAAAGGAGACACTAAGTAGGACATAATCGTAAAGCAGGAAGGAAACAATTCATAGCTTTCAAGATTTATAAATCTGAAAAGCAAACCATGCTGATATTTTGCTAAAGTATTTGAGGCACTTGTACCTCTTCCAGCCTTTTTGTATTCTTTGCCCAATATTGCTCCAGTTCAGTCAAATTATATGCAGAACATTGATGAATAGACATTTTTGACACATGAATATGCCTTCATTTAAACCTTTTCATTTTGCCTCATGATGTATAATAATCATACTTATTTTGTTGCCTCTTTTCCATAATGACCAGATTACTGGAATGCATAATCTTTGTTGACAGCTGAGATGTTGATCTCTGTAGCTCTTCTAGAGGTACCACAGGCCTCTTGGCTGCATTTCAGATTAATTATCTCTTCTGTCCTGTTTACATCCATGTCTGTGTATTTGCAGTGGTGCCATTTTTTTGTACCATGTCTTAAAACATGGCACTTAATAATGTATCACTGCAGTGATGGACAAACATGCAAATATTTGGGTTCACTGATTTGTTTCAGCTGTTCAGGATAATGAAAAGGTAAAGTGCACAGAAAGTATTCTTGTTCCACCCACAGAACGAGTTGGTCTGGATTCCAAGGCGTGCCACTGAGTTCCCACAGGCAGACTGCTTTGTACCTGACCTGTCTGTTTGCTCACTCAAGTTTTTAAAGGAACAGCTTTACTTACTCTGCTTTCTTAAAACCATGTCTGAGGTTTGAGTTGGTGGCACTCGGTTTTATTTAGAGGTAACAGAGTAGGAGCGATTGTGATACACACAACACTTTTCAGATTTTTGTTTGTAAAAGCAAACAAAAAAAATGAAGCAATGTCTCTTTGGCCTTCACCATTATATGTCGTAGTGTTTATTTCCTGCTTTAACACACTGGATTCTGAAAAAAAACAAAAAAACTACTTAACTAGTCTGATAACATGAAAGATGAAAAGTTTCATGTATTCAATAAGAACATGGTTGGTTCTATGGCTTGCCATAAGTTTGTACATAATGTACCCACATGTGCAGCTGTGCTCACGAATCTTATGTACAAATGCATGTATATATTATTTATGTCATGCAATAATAAAATTGCAATTTTACTGAGTACAGAGAGAATTTCCTCAAGATTGTGGCATCACTGGCATCATCAAACGATGATGTATTGTGATGATGTGTATTTGTGACTCCGTGAGTAATAGTATGTGTCATGTTTATTTTTACCTTGTATTTTTTGATGATGATAATGATGATGATGATGTATTACAAAGAAAGTGCTGAACTGATGATTCAATGAATATGCAAAAATACTTCTACACATTTAATATTTCCAAAGATATTTTACAGTTCATTGTGCTGGTATGTTTATTGACTTTATGGTGATTCTTGAGATATAAAATAGAGGGTTTAAGAATGATTCTAAAAATCCACATTTAGGGAATATTTAGTATGAAGTTTATAAAATTATATTTTTGTGTCAAGTAAGATAATTATTTTTTTTAAATTCTATTGTGTCCTTTTTCTTTTCACATTTTTTCTGTTTGTCTCTTTTTTTCTTTAGATTTCTGGCCAACACGTCATTTGAGGGCCAAAGTGGCTTTATATCCAAAGAAAGCCAAAGTCAGAATATCATCTCAGAGGCCCATCACTACATCTGGTCTCTCCAGCTGGACCCTCTTGGCCAGCCAACCTGGACCCGTCTGGGACGCTGGCGCAGAGGGAGAGTTCTAATGGACCAGGGGGCTTGGCCAAGCCATCAAGGGTCTGGTAGCGGAGGAGACTGGCGCCGATCTGCGCGGTTGCACATGCGAGTGGTGACGCTGGTGGAGCATCCCTTTGTGTTTACCCGTGAGGTGGATGGAGACGGGATGTGTCCAGCGGGTCAGCTGTGCTTGGACCCGCTTACCAACGAGACCTCGGTTTTGAAAGGGCTTTTCCAGAAACTCGCAGGACATAATGGATCTGTTCCTACAGAACTGAAGAAATGTTGCTACGGTTACTGCATTGACCTGCTGGAAAAGCTGGCGGAGGATATTGGCTTTACTTTTGACCTGTACATTGTTGGTGACGGGAAGTATGGAGGGTACAAGAACGGGCGCTGGACGGGACTGGTGGGCGATCTGCTAAGTGGTGCCGCCCACCTGGCGGTGACGTCATTCAGCATTAACTCAGCCAGAAGTCAAGTCATTGACTTTACATCACCCTTCTTCTCCACCAGCCTGGGGATTCTGGTCAGTACTGTCCTTCTCACTCTGACTACTTTTTGATCGCCTGTTAAATCCCAGTTCTTACTCTTTATTTCAGTCTCTCTTTAGCCTATCTTTTTCACTGCTTGTCATTGTCCTCCCTTAAATTCTCTCTGCTTGGTATTCTGGTGGTCACTGTCAATACAGCAGGGCTTTATTACAGCAAGTCTCACGTTATTGGACCCTAATGCAATTCCCCGTATAGGGTTGGACTGGCGAGCGTACAGCTTTGTGGGGGAACTCCATTACTACAATTACTGTAGCTATTCTCACCAGCAGACAGACACAGTGATGGTGGTGATCACTCTTCTTTCTGCCTCCTGTGGTGTAACTGGAGAGGTAAAACTTCAGCTTTGTTTGGGTTGACAGTTCTTCAGAGTACTAGAGCAGAGTACACTGATTTGTTTTCCTTTTAGCCATTGCGTACAATGGCTTTATTTTTAGTTGTGTCTGTATAAAGTACATTGTTAAAAGCAATTTCCCATGTAGGTAGAAAAAAATGTATTGCTTGTAAAAGGGATCTTACCCAGATTTGAAACTTTTGGGGAAATATCAAATTTAATTTGAAGCATTTCCAAACTTTTAAGTAAAACCAAATTTTATTTTCTAAGATATATAAGGAAAAAAAAAAAAGACAGAAATCATTAGATACTGTATGTGAATGGTGAGAATGGCTGTTCTATGATTAATTTTGATGCGGTTTTACTCAATACCAGGATGTTAGCATTTCATTATTTTTAAGACGCTACACACAGTTTTGAGCTATCAGGGTTATAACAAAGTTTCCAACAGGCTGCCTCCAACAAATGCACCTGCCATACAGCATCACATCGTCACCAATTTTGATTCTCTATTAAAAGTTCATATGTTTTCAGTTTTTTCTTTCATCGTAAGGAATGTCAAAACATTCACAATTTTAAGTTGGGATGAAAAAACAGAACGACAATTGAACTAGGGAATATAGCACGAAAATGATAGCAACTCTTACGATTCAGCCATCTCAGTTCTAAAGTTTTCTGCACCCGTCCTGCGCAGGTTCGTACCCGTGACACAGCTGCACCCATTGGCGCCTTCATGTGGCCCCTCCATTGGTCCATGTGGCTCGGCATCTTCGTCTCCCTCCACGTCACTGCCGTCTTCCTCACCCTGTACGAGTGGCACAGCCCCTTTGGAATGACCCCTCGTGGACGCAACCGTAACCGCGTCTTCTCCTTCTCCTCGGCCCTCAACGTGTGTTACGCTATTCTCTTCGGGAGAACAGTAGCCATCAAACCCCCCAAGTGCTGGACTGGTCGCCTGCTGATGAACCTTTGGGCCATCTTTTGCCTCTTCTGTCTGTCCACCTACACTGCTAACTTGGCTGCGGTCATGGTCGGGGAGAAAACCTACGAGCAGCTGTCAGGGATACATGATCCAAAGGTAAAAGATAACACCTTAAATAGTTAATTTTCCACAAGAAGTTGTTTTGTTAGACAAGTCTGGTTTTCCAGGGCTTATATTTCTTTATTTTTGCCAAAGATTATGTTGGAGTATAAACCAGAACACGAAGATGGCTAAAACGAAAAAAAAACAAAAAACAATAAATTCGAACTGAAGAATGATAATTTATTTAAGTAAAAATGATCCTAAAGGTGAAATTTTGGTTTCTTTCTTCGCCTCTGCAGTTGCACCATCCCTCTCAGGGATTCCGCTTTGCTACAGTGAGAGAAAGCAGTGCAGAGGACTACGTCAAGAAGAGTTTCCCTGAGATGCATGAATATATGAGAAGATACAATGTTCCAGCAACACCAGATGGCATACATCATCTAAAGTAAAACAACAGATCGGATAGAGGGTGTATACAGTGCATCATGCAGGCACACATAAAAGCCCGATCCATATTCTGACGTCGTCTTTCATAATGTTGACCCAGCTATCTCTTTGTGTCATTTCTGCAAATCTGAATACGATATCGTCTTTGATAAAAGATGCATGCCCGCCTAAGGAATGTCAACATTTATGAAGGAGGGGGAAAAGAAAAGGGGGGAAATATTTCAACCCTATTGCTGTCATTCCCCACCACAAGGTTGTCGGTTTGTATTCAGAACCCACCCTACTCTTTACCCTGCCACTGCTGTCATCCTAAGCTGCTTCAACATTCAGCTGGCATCCCTGTGGAGCATGGCTGAATATAGTGGGAAAAGGCAGCTGCAACACAGGCCATGGCAAGGACACAATTTACGAGGATGAAAAGAGATTTAT
>NW_006800085.1:865098-953932 GCF_000485575.1 Poecilia formosa
TATATATATATATTACAATTTCACAGGAATAATGTCCTCTTTTGAGAATTACAGCTTGTCATCATGTCACATGTGTGCCGCAGAACTAACCATTGTGTTAAGGTGCAGTCAGCCAGGGATGAGGCATAATACATCGGCGACTTCATTGTGCTTTTTTTTTAGCGTTCTAGCATAATACCACTATCTAGTGTGATACCAGGAGTGAACTGTGAGGAAAAAGAACTTTACATCAGCAAAACCCTTCACAGAACAATTAAAAGATGCTTGGAATAAAGGCGAAGGAAGCAGACGCTTGGAAAGAAAACTCAGCCGAACAGGAAACATGCAAACTTCCAACAGAAGCATATAATAGGATGTTTTAGCAAAAGCATATTTCCTCATGAGAAACATTAACTACAGAAAGGCTACCACGCCAAGATTCTCCGAGGTTGAGTTATAGTATATTTGCATGTTTCTTTTTCAACAGAGAGCTCTTTCATCACTGATTCAAGTGAAAATGACCTTGAGTTGGTTTTAATGACTGATGTGTGTATGGCTATATTAATAGGATAGAAATTTGTTGAAGATTATCTTAATTTAACATAATATAAAATAAAAATAAAAACTCAATCTTTCAGAATTCATTTGCTAACTTCTGTTTTAATATGTCATATGAATTTAAATGACCATGCAGCCACATATTCAAAACTTTCTCGCCTGATTGAGTGAGGAGTTCACGTCTGCTGTCCCTCATAGATTTATTTTTGGTCCAGTTTCATTCTCAGTTTTGCACATTATTCAGCCGATAACAGATGAGCCAAACTGAAAAGCCAGAAAAACCCAAAATAAGCACAAAAAAAAAAAAGTTCCTACCAGGTACTTTTAATCTGACAAGCGAGTCTAGTCGAAACACATATATTATTAAAATGTATACGTATGTAATTATACACATTTAATGAATATGACCATCTAACATAATTTGCAGCAACAATCCTGATATTTTTCATGCAGCAACACAAAAACATGTTCTGTCACCAGTTTCCCTTATCCTGAAAAGAGGATGTTTCAGAAAAGGAGACGTGTTTTTCCATCTTGTTTGAAAGTTAGTGGCTTCATTAATTTAAAAAAAAAAAAAAATTGGATTTAAGATGAAGGCTGAAAGTCTCAATATATTTCAAATCAGTATAATGAGCCGGCAACAGTGAGTTGGGGATAGAGCAGGATTTCAAATGCTGCCCTTGATTAAAAAATAAAACATGCAATAGAGGTTGAAAAGTCTATTTCATTATTTGAGAGTTGAAATTTCTGAAGGCCTGACACGGAGCTTCAACGTCTCAACTCATTTTAATGCATTTGTGAAGAATCTAAATAAACTGGTCGAACTTGGAGACAGACATTGATTTTATTGGCCGGTGGTCAACAAAGTTCTGGGGGAAAGAAAATGCAAGGCCACTCCATGAGACCTTTAGGCAATACAAACATTTCTAACAAAGATATTTTAACACTAACCTTCAGCACTGCATATAGAGATAAATTACATTTTGGAAGATTTAAACACAAATGAGCCCAGAGGGGAAAAAAGCTGCTTAAATTCAGAACACGCGATAAAGGATATTATCCAGAAATCATGTTTTAAATATGAAATTTAGCATTAAAAGTTAAATAGCCTAAGCTGATGGATGTTTGTTTAGTAAATGTGTTAATTTCTTTGACAAAAACCCCCAAAGACAAAAAACATCACATGATTTTGAAGACCAGTAATTTACTATATTGCAGCGACGTCTGAAAACCTCGTCTGCAATATGACATTCCACACTTGGTTTTGATAATGCTTTGCAGAACAATACCACACAGTGTTTGCTCTTTAGCCTGAGGAGTGCTTGCACAATTTGTGTCAACACTCTGGTTTAATTAGTACAGCTTGCTGTGGTAGATGAACGCTGGGACGCGTTGTGTGCACTCCAGATGCTTTCCTATCAGCGTTGTTAAGAGGCCTTTGTTGTGATTCTTTTGCTGTCAGCTTTCCGCTCTCTGATGGGTTTGGAGAGGGGGAAAAAAAGATTTCTTTTTGTTAATTCTTGTCATTACTTTACTTAAAAAGCTAGCCACTGACTGTGTATAAAAACATAACCAGGATAGAATGCCTATATACATTTTTGTTGTCTTTTCTGTGGAAACACTGTGCTTAAGTTTTCCTAGAGAAATCTTCTCTGAACATAAAACGATTATGCCAGATCTCGTTTCTCAGTTCCCTAATCCCTACGTTTCTCGGATGAGAGAGCTAGAGCTTAAAGTGTTGCGGCATAAAGTGGACACCCCTGGAAGAAACAGATAAACTATCAACTGGTGCAAATTCATTTTAGACAATCAAACCTTGCTTGATTTTGGTGAAGCTTTTATAAGATAAGGAACTGTTTAGCTTGCATCATCAGCATATATTTGTTTTTCATGTGCTGGTTAAGAAAGGTCCCCAATGACATCCAACACAATATTACAATGGCTGCTGTGGTATAACATAGAAAGTGCTTGTTGGTATATGTTTCCCATTGCAGCTTGCTGCCTCACATTTGAAATGCTCCTCTGAATAATTCTCACTGGAAGAACAAGATAAACTCTTGCCTCACCTTTCACCACACAACTAAGAAACACATAACCTTTAGCCTCCCGGAGCAAAATGTACCTGTTATGCTAATTAATAGGATGATGGTGACTCCTCTTTAGTCCTCTGTCTGTCTTATTACAGGGCTGACCCACAGAAACTGGATGCGTTCATTATGGATAAAGCCCTGCTGGACTACGAGGTTTCCATAGATGCCGACTGCAAAACACTCACAGTGGGGAAACCTTTTGCCATAGAAGGTAATATCAGAATGCTATGAGCTTTACAATTGTCTGTTTTTGTTTAGTAAGCAACAATAACGACAATGAAAAATATAGAAAAGACATCAGAAAATGAGGGTTAGTTACAAGCTGTCAGAATTGCACACATCTACAGTGGAGCCCCGCCTACTCAGTGTTTGCAGATACATATATTTGCAGACTTTTATGTTGAATGTAGCTTCAAATTATTCTCGTATGACGTTCGTATTCGAGCATTTACTGAAAGAGCGGATATTAAAATATTAGAAAGAAAGAAAATACAGGTTTCCAAAGACAACTTGTCTTTCTCAAAGACAATTTTACCACCAACCGAACCCATTTTGTTTCCAATTAAAAGATGACCTCTTGTCCACTGAGTCATGTCTGCATCCATGCAAGTTGTCAGGATCAGTAAAAACACAAATCTTACTGCTCAGCTTGGGACACAATTTTGATTGTTTTCTGTTGTCAAATCAGTCGAGCAGAGCAAAAGGAAATCCCATTTCATTTCTGACTTTTCCCTAGGTGAATAATTAAAATCACTCTTATTCAAAAAGTGAGACATACTATTTATTTAATTTGAATAAATGATGTGTTTGTTATTAACCGACAGACTCATTTTAACTCTTGATATGCTGATTTAATTTCATTTCATACCGGTATGGGTTTTAAACAAACAACAGTTTTCACTTCAAACACCCCTAAATTTAACAATATCAATCACTCAACGTATGCACAGTCGTTAATCTTTTTGGCTTTCAAAAGCTTACAATCTCCACTGTCCACCGTTAATCTCTGGTCCATTTAGCCATCCTCTTCCTCCCGCTGTGGAGATGTTCCCATGGCGCCTCCTTCCATTACAGGCCACCACAGCCCCAGATTCCAGTGCTGTTGTTAATTACTTAATGCACCCTTAAGCCTTCAGGATACAATTCAAATCAATCAGTGCAACCAGGGTGCTTTTGTAATTGGCTGTTGCAGAATTTGTCACACTTTCCCTGGCTTGCTGAGACCCGTGGACGAACACTGAAGTCATTTATGAGTCGTCTCAAAAGAAGTGCAACGCATGTTTGCTATATGTTTTACACCTGCAAAAGTATAACTATTAATGAGACTGCTTTGTTTCTGTGTCGCCACGGGCAGGATACGGCATAGGCCTCCCTCAGAACTCGCCGCTGACCTCCAACTTCTCGGAGCTTGTTAGTCAGTACAAATCCGATGGGTTCATGGACATGCTGCATGACAAATGGTACAAGGTTGTGCCCTGCGGAAAGCGCAGCTTTGCTGTGACTGAGGTGAGTGTGAAGGCGTTGAGTGAATGGAGTTTATGTGCTGCTGTTTATCTCACATAAACGGCAAAAGAACAATTTAACACTAAGATAAACCTTCAGGGTGTATAAAATACAGTATTGTCACTTTAGCGGCCTTCATATTTGTCAAACTTTTGCACATTTTGTTATGCTGCAAGCACAAACTTCAATGTATTGTAATTTGCAGTCATGCACTATTGTGTGTTGATTCATAAAATATAATTATGCATCATAGCTGTAAATAATTTATAAAATCCAAAACTCATTAATAAAAAAAAAACAAAAAAAAAACAAGTTAATCAGTGTCACTGTTATGAAAAGAACTCACATTATTTGGAGAACATTAGTGAAGAAGCCGCATCAAGGAACAAGATACACACTAGACAAGTCAGGTATAAAGTTATGTTGAAGCTTTAAATATATTACAGAGCATGGTTCATTCTGACGAGTAAAAATGGAAATGTTATGGAACAACACTAGCACAAAGACATAGCTGTCCTGGTAAACTGGCAGCTTAGCAAGGGGAACAATAATCAGCCTGAGGTTTCCCTGAAGGAGCTGCAGAGATCCACAGCTGAGAGGGAGAGAATCTGCTGGCATAGCAACAGTTGGTCAAGCACAAATCTCCTTTTTTTTTAAGTAGAAGGCCATTGCAACATTATAGAGGCTCACCATAAACAATCCAATGGTGTTAAAGTGACTCAGTCAAATCCCAGACCTATATATAATTAAGGATCTATGTCAAATCCTTCACTGCATCCCACATGTAGAGGTGGATCTATAAAACATGAAAATCACACATTCTTCTCCTTTCTCTTCACAGTCATCCCCTCATTTTGAACATGAATACTCAATTAGACACATTGATCTTTATGGTTTTAATATCACAAAGGTTCAAGAACTGTGAATACTATAGCGAGGCCCATGAATAAATAGAAATGTTTCCATTCTGGGTCGTTCGACACAGGGGATTTGGTTTGTGGTCTCACCAGCTTTCGGGTCCAACTCTGAAAACCCATTCCTTGCTCTCCGCAGCCTCCTTATACAGTAATTGCTCTTCTCTAATTGAGACACTGGCCTCTGACTCTCCTGCTGTCAAACTACCTATGTCCCTCTAAGCAATCAATGCTCCATGGTCTGTGCTATTCTGCAATTTCCAAGCAGTTATCCATTGTCAACCAGGCCATCTTTCCAACCAGTTACATCGTTGTAGTTTTCCAAAATTGCTCCTGACTCGGTAAAAGTGCACACAGGGGAACTCTGTCATTATTTTGTCTGCATGATTGTATGTTTTCAAGTGAATGACGGTCAGCTTAAGTTCTGCTGTTAATGATTGCATCGAATTAATTAAATAAAAAAAAATAAAAAAAAATGTGTCTGCAAAAGACAGCATAACCTCAATACATATGCAGCCTGAATGTAAATAATTCAGGAAGGTCATATCTGTATAGAGAAACGGTATATTGCAATGCCAAACAGTGGGTAACGCCAAAGTGAGCCATTTTCTAGTGCGTAGCCACTGAGATGTGCTGTAGATTCTATCTTCTGTAGCAGACATTTAAATTGCCCCGGGTGCATTTCATTTTTCAGCATCACAACCTAGCCTCTGCAAAGTTGGAGCAGAGACAGCTGCTCGGATAATATATTTTTTTCTCTCCTTTATCTGTCTGTCGCTTAATATCACAACTTTTTCCACACAGGTACGGTGCAGAGATCACATGAGGATACACTGATCGATTCAAAATGGCAGATAAAATTGTGCAAAATACAGAGTAAAGGTAGATTCTGTGTTACCCGCGTTACCTTTTGTACACTAGAAACAAGAGTCGGACAACATCAGCAGGAAATTAATGGGATATAAGCAGGGTGAATTACCGAGCAGCCTGGCGCGGTTTAGTCCTACTCAGCATTTTCTATTTATTTATGTATTGTACATTTTTTTTTATTAAGCCTGGAGATTCTAAAACGCTACAAAAAAGGGGGGAAAAAAATCTAATGAATTACTTATCCAGCCCTCAGACTCTCCAAAAGAGATAATTTAAATATTATTTAATTAGGAAGGTCAAACGTCACGTTGCTCTTCAATAAATTTGGAGAAAGCTGATGATAAAAGATGAGTTTAATGTAGGACTTTAAAATACAAAGGCATTTGGCTCAAATCTTAATTGAGAAACATGATCACACTATTAGAAATATAAATATATTGTATATATGGAATGCACAGCAATGCGTTATGCAGTATTATTTTATCCTAAGGAGCAGATTCAGAAAGGTTTGATGAGGTCATCATTATTTAAAATGATGAATGATGTTACTCCTCCTGGTATCTTCTCTAACCCAACAAGCTTGGTCACAATTTTTTTTGCTAAAAGTGCCCTTCTTCTGTCACAACACAAACCCAGGGTTCAATAAATAATTTGCTTTTTGAACAACATTTGAGAGATTTTCTTCCCCAGCAATCACCTACCAGTAATGTCCTTCCTGTCCAACGTTCGCAGAACCGTGGACTTCCACTCTGCGACGTTTCATCAGAGGTAGCTGGCCAAGTTAACATACTGCAGTGATGAATCTAATCCATCATGTATTTTGGACTTTATAATGTAATCACTGCAGCTGGGCCCATATCACAAGCTACTTCATGCTCAGCAGTAAATAGTTTTCTTACGAGAATGCGGGCAGAGCTGCAGGAACTGCAACAGGTGGTTCATTGGGAAATGTCCAGCACCTTAAATGCGGATTGCCAAACATTGAGGTTTGTGATGAAATTGAAATTTCAATAGATTCAGTCTTGCAAGTGAGAGCCAATAAGGTGAAACATTAGTGGATGATGGTTCTGTGTAATATTCTTTATAGAAGTGAATGAGCATTTTTTGTTTTCCGTTATCCTTTTGTTGAATAAACCAGATTCCATAACAAATTGAAAGTTAAGTTTTTTTTTAATCCAAAATAATGATGAGAGACGAACATAACAAGCAACATCAGCATCTTATTGTCCTGGACTATCAAGCAGAAAGTCTTGGATGCTTTGGGCAAAGAGAAAACCGTCTTTTCTTCTTTTTTTTTTCCTGATAGTTGTCACATTGTATGCCCTTCCTGTAAACTATCAGCTTGCAATTGATATGTGTCTTCATTCTGCTCTGAAGTCTCCCTCTTTGTTCTGTCTTTCACTAACTTCCTTTCTCTACATCTCCCTCTCTTTCTCCAGACACTGCAGATGGGCATAAAGCATTTCTCTGGTCTGTTTGTGATGCTGTGTGTAGGCGTGGCCTTATCTCTCCTGACCACGATAGCGGAACACATTGTGTACAAGCTAGTGATCCCGAGGGTCAAGGAGCCACGCTCCAAATACTGGCTGCACACCAGTCAGGTACTGAACTGAACCAAAAAATAAACAGAAACATTAGTGAGACTATTTCACAATTACCAGGAGAAGATTTCTCAGGGTATCTTAGAAAAGGTCTTTGAGAGCAAAGCTGTTGTCTGCAAAAGAAAATTAAATTTTAAAGTAGAAAAATTAAGATATAATACTGTTGTGCCTCAGAGGTTTGTTTCGAAAGTAGGCCACTTAATTTCACCGTTAATTATTTAGTGGTACGTTTGCTTGGCATACATCACACCTTTGTAAGTTCTTTAAGTTTCCAATTAAATAACTTATAATTAAGAATAATTAAATAAGTCAGGTTTGCAAACGTGCAGTAGTACAGCTGTTACCGTACTTGTTTTTTGAAGTGTTTGTTGCTTATTTTACCCTTTTAAAAGCATAAAAGCACACAAAAGTTGAACTTTTTAGAAGTTTTACTGTTTTTTTAAAGCTATATATTTGGTTGATGTAGCTATCTTGGTACTTACTGTATTGCTAAGATCCTTCTTGTTGGAACCTGCAAGAGTATATTTATATATTATTTTTTCTTTATCTCTTGAAGTTTGAAGACATTAGACTTTGTGTGTAATCTCGCTCTCCATATATGCGTTTTTCACTCAGTGAATTGAGTTACTGAAATAGTCTAATCTGTTGAACATGCTGTTTGTAAGACAAAATATTTAAGTGTTAAAATTCATAACACGATGTGTTGATTGTTTTCCAGAGATTACACAGAGCCCTTAATTCTGTCTTCATCGATGACAAACTACCATCTGTTACCAAGCCTGAGAAAAGGTAATGTCCTTGTCTTGCAAACTTTACTTTGTCAGCGAAATGAACAATTTAGATGACAATTTTATATTCCTACTAGTTTAGTTTATTTTACCAAGTTGATTTCAGATAACCCCCCCTCTACATCAGAAGAACTTTGCACAGATGTGCCATAATTATTTGTTTTTACTGCAGTATGTTGTTTTGACTTGACATTTGGGCTCATTAAAACTTTTATCAAGCTACATTAAATAGGCAGGTTTTGTTGTGTTTTTTCCTTTCCTTTAAACAAACAAAAAACTGTTTTTTGTCATTTACTAAAAATGACAAAAACTGCTTTTTACTGAGCAAGGAAGGATCCTCTTCCTCTTCCCCACTACTTCTACCGTTTGAACTTTAAACACCAGACCATAAACGTACTGGAAATGTTACCGAATCCGTCCATGCTAGAAATCATGCTGAACTCTGGAGTGTCATTATGAATAAAATATGGACCATATAATCTCACATTCATTCACACTAAAAATACACGACGGCAGTTCCAGCCGAGAGCCAATTTTCCAAACTTAAATGCCCCATTGGTCAAATTATCAGCCTGCGAATGAGTGACATCAATTAACACCCAAGTGGCAGTTAAGGGACCCATTTTTAATCAGGAACTAAATAGAATGGTCAATCTCTTGGAAGGCAATTATCTGAGGGAGTTGAGAAAATAATCTGATGCTGACGTCAGAGTATTGTTGGAAGTATTGAGACAGACAGGAGGCAAGTCAAAAGACTCTCCTCTCTACTAATATTAATCCTTTTTTAAAGGACTTGTATAATTCATGACTGCCAGTTTTTCCTCTGTTGTAATTTTCCTTTGATTTTTTTAAAGTCCTCGGTTAAAGACGACTCCAAATCGTCGACGTAATTTTATATCAGGGTTAGCCAGGTTGCACCTTACAGGATGGTTTGTTGTGTATGGGCTCAGAAATGGCGTTTTTTAGATTGTTCACATTATGGTGTTGATCTAACAAATATAGTTTTTTCAAGCAACGTTTTTCATCCCTTATTGTGTCACAGAAGAGGTGAGACTGTACTGGCTGCCACAGCGTCCTATCTGATGGTGTCCTGTTCAAAGTGCAGCAAGAAAATAAGTCATTAAATTCTAAAAACTTCAAAATTTTATCTGCATATAATTGACTGAATTTTGAAAATATGATACGAGCCAAATTATCAACTAGTCATATCAAAACGGAAGGAAAACATGCCACTGTGAGCTTATCAAATTTGCAAGCTGGTCTTCTTGGAATATTGTAAGCTGGATCAAGATGTGAGTTTATTGAAGATTGTAGCCGTGTGTGTTTTCTGCTTAAACACACATTATAAAGTTATGTCTCTTTTACGTGACACATTGTTGGAATGTTTTAGTACTCTAGTTTTTTGGCTCTTTTGAAAACATAAGCTGGGCCAAAAATCTGTCACTGTCAAAAAAAAAAAAAAAAAAAAGAAAAACAATGTGGTAATGTCCAGAAGGTCACTGGTGTATGTATTAAGATGGCCAAAGTTACAATAAAGTGGAAATTACTTAACTGCTGATCTTCTATATTGGATCCTATATTGGCTAATTGTGTAATTTTAAGCAACTTTGATCAGTTGATCAGAAAATCCTTATCTGGGCGTTTGCTTAGTAAACAGATTTAATTTCCTATGATTCCTCTCTGCAGTAAAAGTTCAACTTCTCTGCACATTTCACATCCCTCTCTGCTTAGAACAGCAGGGGGCACTCAGGTGGAGAGCACAAAGTGGGGATTAAATATACACAATAATTATGGAGACAAGTCGACGTGAAGGATGCCTATGGTAATGAGAATAGACCTCCTACCCTTGCAGACTTACCTCATTCAATCAAACTCCTTCGCGTCATACCTCCATGCTGTCTAAAAGTCAGAAATTATTACTATCTCATTAGCCACATCTCAGAAACCTGCTGCCGTGTGGAATGTCTGAGCTGCAAGCACTGCACTGCACTTTGGTGGGTCTCGCATTTATTGTGCAGGAATGCAAACAGTGAAATAATCCAATTTTTTTCCTTACAGCAATAAGTCTGAAAGTATCAGTTTATAATCCTGTTCAGGTGCAGAGCGGTTAGTCTGTGTGGAAGATACGATATGACCAGCAAAGAGCAAAAAGGTTAGAATTTAATTGGCTGTGATCAGTGCTCTTGATTAAACTACAACCTATTAAATTTCCTAACTATACCAACAAGAATGTCAAGAAGAAAAAAAAAATCATCAGAGACCTGTCGTCTGAGTTTGGAGAAATGTCTGCAGAAGGTTAAAATATTCTCAGATGACCAATTAAAACTGTTTTCAGAATCAAGCTGGAAACACACACCGCAAGGACTAAATGAAATAATGAAATGAAATCATGGGTGCTTCCAGTTGATCTTTAAAATCCATATTTCGTGCTCGTCATGAAACACTGAGCCGAAAGTAGGAAACTGAGCCCACAGTTTAAATGGATAGAAGGTAAACATTATTGATGAAAATGCTAACAAAAAAAGGGGCAGGTGGAATAAGATGCAATAAAAAAAGCAGCTTAAAAGCAAGAGACTCAACTGAGTAAAGAGAACAATTGGGATTTTCAGAACTTATCAACCTGGCGATGCAAAACAAAAAGAGACAAGAAGTCATTTGAGGGGCGATGTGAGATCAGTCTAAGGAGACGACTCTCTGCGGGGGCCGAGAATAATGAGGAACAGGTGGTATTACCCAATCGATGACACAAAGGGAAACACAATATGAGAGACATCTGAGGCGAGGTTTCCCCTGATCCAAAACAAGAATTAACTAAATCGAGACCAAAATCCCCTTTCGGTAAAAGGCTACTTTATAATCATTTAAACTGATTTTAGATCTTAGCTAGCTGGTTGTTGTCTGCACTGGGCACACACACACACACATGCACACACACACACACACACAGGCTAGTTTCACAGATTTAGCAGACTGTGTTGTTTGAAACGGAATACACCAATTACACGCCAGCAATAACAAAAAAAAAAAAAGGCGTTATTAATAATTTGAGACTTTATGATGTGGTGAGCAGGTTGTTCGGTGTCTTGTGGAAAACACCAGTAGGTTCATAATGTGGCAGATTTGATTTCAAATGAACAATCAAGTGTCGGCTTAAGTTGTATCTGGATTGACAGATGGGGGGAAAATATTATTCACTGGTGAATTATTGGCATGTGTTATGGAAAACTACTGCATGCTGGTAAATATGAATAAATGGGAGGTCATCCTTGTTTCATAAAATTCTATTATAGAGATGACATATATGCATATATATAATTGCATTAGAAGAGCTGGTATGGTGTTTTATGATATATCTTTGGATTATTTGTAATTAAAAAAAAAGGTATGGCGTGAAGGAGCACGGAAAAAAAATGAAATCAATACTTACAAAACTCAGTACTTGACCCCTTGAACTGGATGCCCCAGAAATGTCTACAAATGCAAATGTAACCCTCCCCTAAGCATATTTCTGTATAAAATGGAAGAATATGAAATAGGAATATGCTATCCATGTCAAGGTAAAAAATAGCTAAACATGTTGATGTCAGAAGGGGGGAGCAGAAGATTACAGGTCTCCTTTCTTGAAAGTGAAGTAGATGCAAATTGTGATGTATCGACCTACGATTTTTTTTTTTTTTTTGTGGACAATTCCCGATTTCTGATTTGGTAAAGCTTTGATTCCCAAAACCATTGTAGCCAAATTTTAGTTTCCATGACAAACTATATTTCTTTCTTTTCTTTCTTCTTTGCATGCCACAAAACAGAAGAACATCATTTTGTGAAAGAATAATATGTTCTATGATGAGTTTTGAAAATCAAAGACGAATGCATCTATCTTGATATTTAAGAGAAGGGGGGTTTTTAATTTTAAACGGTTAAATCATTCATTAATTACTTGGAACAATGCAGGAGCCTTTTGGACATAATCAATCAATAATTAATAACAGTAGCAGAGGTATGTGTGTGAGAAGAAAGGAGGAGTCCACATGTCTGAACTGCAGTAAAACAGGGATTCACTATTATTTTAAAATAAAGACAACAAAAACTTCTTAACTTTTAAAATCTTACATTAACAATTAGCACAACTGGCACAGTTAGCCATAAAGCTCTGACTCTGTGTGTATTCTGTCGAGGATCCTTCAATATTCTTACCTTAACTCTGAGATTTCTTAAAGGCTTTCAGCATTTCCCAGATGTCTCAAGGTAGATAAAGCTTGAAAGCTCCGACGGATAAAACAGAACTTTGCTTTACTACGTACTTTCAGCCTTTACGTTATCTGATAAAGTTTCACTCTCTGTTAGCAGCCTGAATTAACTGCTAAAAATGTTTCTAAAGAAACATGGAAGCAGCAGTTTGCTTCTTCCCTGGAGGTCTCTGATGCTGAAGAAAAGAGAACTTTAAAGTCCACTTCCCTCAATGATAACTTCCTCTCCAAAGAGTATTATTGTTAGCTCGGCTAATTTAGAGTTTGCAAAATATGCTAAATTTCTTGCATCTCTATTCCTAAAATGGATTGCTTGCAGATTGTTTTATGAAATAACGGTCTACACTGCAACACAAAAAAGTTAGGACATTTCAGTTGTCGTAGCTGTTCTCTAAAAGTTTATTTTTTTTAAATAAAAAATTGTATTTATGGATAAAAAATATATACATGGTATACAGCTCTAGACCACTGCATTGAACACCTCATGGTTATTCCACCAAATTCAGATCTTTGAACTCTTCCTGAGTTAAAACATTGGTGTTGTTTCTAAATGAATGTGAACTTGTTTTCTTTGCATTATTTAAAGTCTGAAAGCGCTGCATCTTTTTCGTTATTTTGACCATTCCTCATTTTCTTTAAATAAAAATAAAAAAATGTTTGCTTGGAATTTCAGAGTCAGTAATTGATATAATAAAAGAACAGTGTCCATTTTGCTCAAACATATATCAATTTATCAGAGATACTGACAACTATAAGTGGTCTCTTAAGTTTTTTCCAGAGCTGTATGTATTCATGAAAGGAGGAGGGGAAAAAAGCAGAAATAAGTTTAAAATCTAAACAATAACATATGTTTTAACCCATAGTTGAATGTTACAAGGAAACTATTACTTGTTGTTGTTATTATTATTATTATTATTAAATGTACTCAGTAAAAAAAACACTGATAGGAATGAGTTGCAGTACTCTAAAGCCTCCTGAAACTGGTGAGGTTATTATATGACCTGGGGCTTACGAGATCTGATAAAGTGTTCCTCATCTCAAAAACGTTCTCTCTTTCACCACTGCCATGCCGTGAGCGCAGGTCGATAGGCGGAAATATCATTTTAAGATGAAACTCTTCTTATGTTCTTGTATTCAGATATGTCATCTATAAGCTTTGATGTTAGGAGTATCTCATTAGATTCTTCTTGTCACTTTTTTTCCTCTGGTAAAAATAGCTTTTGATTTCGAGAGCTCCTCAGCAAAGCTCAAGCTCGGGCAGATTTGGCCGAATTACTTGAACAACTCTGAGAAATTAAAATAAGTCGCCTCCAAAGAAACACAACATACGCTTTAAATCACAACAGTCTGAGTAGATAGATTATAACTCTCTACTGGTGCCCTTTCTATTTCCTATTATATGAATAGATTGTGTGATTATAACTTAATGTAATAATTGTTTGTGGTTCACAACAGAATATTGGCCTAATTAGCAGTTTCCCCTCTGACTTGACAAAAATCCATCAAACATCAGTAAATAGTTATAGTCACTGCACAAGAGCTGGTTGAAATAAAACAACAAGTTACATTAACACCAAAAGGTTAAGACTCTCATTCATTTGTCAAGTTGTTAAACTAATTCATATTTAGTGCCATTGCACCTTTAAATCTTTATCATTTGAAGTTATTACCACATATTTTGTGTATTCGTTTGGGATTTTATGTGATAGACAGAAAGCAGAGCGTGATTCTACAGACGACTTTTAAAAGAATGTGAAATAGAAATGCTATGTAAAATTTTAACCCTGACCCTTCATTACACATGAGTGTAATTGAACGTATAAATCCAGATGTTTCGTGAGGAGACTCAAATGTTTGTCAGAGGACATTACGGCACAAAGAGCATCATGAAAAGCAAGAAACACGTCAGCTCAGGTAAAAGTTTCTGGAAAAGACTAAAGCAGGGTTAGGTTAGAAAAGAAGAGCTTCGCTTTTTCATCTGGAATGAGGGTAATGCTAAAAAGAGTCTTATTTTAGGCTGCTAAAGATTAAAGACTGAAACAGAGCCTTACTACCCTAACAGCCTTTAAGCAAAAAACAAACCAATTACAATAGAATAGCTTCATTTAGATCAAAACTTGAGATCAAATCATCTTGAGATTAAAAAGATGCAGGTAAAGTCCAGATTTAAATTCAACTGATAATCAGCAGCCGTGCTTGAAAACTGATGCTCGCATACACTCCGCATCAAATCTCACTGAGCGTTAAATGGCAAAGAAAGATGATCAAAGTTTCAGTCTCAAGAAGTGCAAAGCTGGTAGATTCACAGGCTGAACATAAGCACATGAAAGTCAGACATTTTAAAAACCCCCAAAAATAGTTTAATAGTTAATAATAGTTAATAGTTTGTGCCTGTAAACAAACATAGGCAAAATGTGGAAAATGTCAATGAGTACAAGTACTTTTGCGAGGCACTATTCGTTAGATTACGTGTCAATCTTCTTTCCTCCTTAGGTGCATCGTAAAGAAAATATTGTTTTTGTGCAAAAGTCCAAGAAGGCTTTTTTAATCTAAAAAAAAAAAGTGTTTCAGCCCGGCAACTGTTTTTCATGAAGTCGGTTGGCCTCAAACTCCTGGGGAATATAATCCAAATTTGTCTTATATTGTTTATGGTGGCTCCAAATTACCCTTCATAAATCATGATTATGAGGAATAAACAAGATGAAAAGGAGAAATAAACAGATGGTAAAGTGGACACTGATTAAAGGATTTTGAATGTTCACATCACTCCTGAGATCAAGAAAAAGAGGTTAAATAAAAATATAAAAAAAAAAAAAAAAAAAGGAACGGCAAAGTGACACATGCTTCCACTAAAAGTTGGCAGCACTGTCAAACTAAAGCATTGTGGTTTTAACTTCACGGTAAAAACTGAAGCTCCAGGTTGGCTGGCAAAGGATTGTTAGGCTCACTGCTGGCACAGAAGGATGCTAGATATAAATCTAATATAAAGTCTGTATTAAAGTGTTTTAAAATGGATGTTTAACAAAATCCTTTTTGTTAACATCTAAGCATATTCATATTTGTATGAAATGAATAGGTTATCAACAGTAAAGCAAAGCCAATAATAAAAACAATGAATGATTTAGACAGACATGCTGGCATGGTACTTCTTCTGATATGATTCACTGATGATATCTCTTCCAACATTGTTCAGTGTAATTCACATTTGCACATTTTATGTGCCACAACAACTCCTAAGTTAAGGCAAAAAATAAATAAATAAATAAATAAATCATGTTCTCTCTGTGTCTGTACCAGTCAGCTTTTTTCTAAGATTACCTGCATAGTATTCCTACCAGCATGTTGCATGATGATTCACACTTCACCCACCTTGGCATATAGATTTCTTTCCCGACATTTCATTTTTTCCTCTGCCTCATCCCAGGTGCAACGAAGGAAACAACCAGTCAGCATCTTGGAATCCTGCAGAATCCTCCCACTGCAACCGGCGAAGGTTTCTTCCGCAAGATATTCAGAATGACCTGGAACATCCATCCTCCCAGGACCTTCCACCGCCACCTCCACCTTCTCCCCGCCCTCATCCTCACACTCTCCCCTTGCTGGAGAAACACATGCCCATAGTGACCACCTCCAATGGCCGCTCTGACCTGTTAGGACGTGTTTTGGGCCAAGGACAAGAAGGATCTGGACAGACTACAACGCAGTGCTGCAGCTTAAGAGTGGGTGATAGTACTCTTGGCCAAGTTGGTCAAAACCCACTGGTGCAAGAACTGTCAGAACTGGAGGGTCAAATCACTGCGATCAAGCTGCAGCTACAGTCAGCAATGAGGAGGAAGAGAGAGCTTGAACGGTACCAAACAGAAAACCAGCAAACAAACCAGACTTCACCAAGTCAGCCCTCAACACACCAGTCCAACCAGTTCTGTCAGTATACCCAGCCCCACCAGCAGACTAACCAACACACAAACACACTCCCAGACTTCTGAAGCCTGCCTTTCCTTGTTTTGTCTAGAAAAGCCTTTAAAAAAAAACCCTGGAAACACAACTCCACAAAACCTTTTGGATAGGGAACCCTGCCAAGCTTCTGGAAATGATAAAAAAAAAGATTTCTCTTACTAAGGTCCTCATTTACACACAGGAATTTATCTAAATGTTGACCTGAGATCTTCACTGTGGATCCGATTTTGCTATTTGAATCCTGCTGGGACCTTTTCTGACCTCAGATAGGTGAGAACTGAATAGAAGAAGCAGTAGTGGACAAGGGTGAAAGAGGGATGCTGAACCCCACAAGCTCGTCAGCGAGGAGCCGCGTTTCTCCGTCCTCTCCACCTCCATTTCATTCTTCTCAGATTCCTTCAGCTTCTTTTCTTCCACGTTCCTTTCATGCAGAATACATCCCTTTTGTCCCTAAAATATCTCACCTCTGAGATAAGCCCAATCTCTTCAGAGGTATGATTTGCTTGCCGTGACGTTAAGCTTTGATGATTGATACGATGACTCTTTGCGGTTTAAGCTTAATGAACTATTTCACCAGTTTGTTCAGGGTCTTATTATGACCCATAGATGAACCCAGCCAGACGAGTCTTTATGATTGTGTGTCTTGTACAGACTTTACATCTTTCCGGCATACAACCCATTGGGGATTTGTAGACATCCTTCAATGGCTTAATGTCTCAGATCTTTGGCAATGCACACTGTGGCAATGAAGTTCTCTTAAATAAGTCATCTGAACATCAGCAGACCTTCTGTGTAAGACACTATGGAAAGATACTGCATAAAGCATTCACAAGACACTATCATAAAGAAGAACTGGTTGGCACCTAAGCAGGGGATTTTATGACAATTCACAACAGTAATTATGAATCACTGTATAATGTTGGTCCTGTACTTCACTGATGCACTCCTGGCTTATTGAAGTCATTATTTAACGTGTCAGAGCCAAATTTGTGGGCTACCAAGAGACAGGGATGAACTACTTTGCCTTAGAGCATTCTGGTGCTCTTCTACTACCGTTGCCATAAAACAGTGCTTCTCAATTCCATTCCTCAGGCCCCCCCTGCTCTGCATGTTTTAGATGTGCCTCTACTCCAGAACAGCTGATTCAAATGATTGCATGACCATCAAGTACTGCAGAGGCCTGTTAATCACCAAAATATTGAATCCAGGTGTGTGGCAGAAGGGAAACACCTAAAACATGCAGGGCAGCGTGAGGACTGGAATTGAGAAACACTGCCATAAAAACACAGATTACTACTCAAATCTTGGTGCCAACCAATCACTAAATGAAATATTCTCTTTAATTGTTAACCCCTGTTCTGGCTTTGACATGTTACTTAATGCAAAGAACATTTACAACCAAACACAGCAGAGCAGTTGCCAAGTGATTAAGTTCATGCACTTTTCTTTGTTATGGGTTGGACATGATCCATTATTAAAAATGCATCTCTCTTCTTTGCACAAATTGTTTTTATTTTAATATATATATATTTTTTTTGTTTAAGTTTGAAGTGACTTGGATGAAAATCACCTCCTCGTCCATGTTTCTCAACCAGAACAGGCTGGACTTCTGCCTTCAGGTCAGGGGTCAATTCTTTGCCCCAAGCATAGAACTTTAAGTATCTTAGTGTTAGTGTGTGATAGCAAGACTAAGTGAGAAATAGATAGTGGCCTCATTTGCAATAAAGCAAACAACTTTCAATCCTTAACTATGGTCCATAGGATGACGGGACTAAGATGGTGTGAAGAATAATACCATCCCAGGGAATATTTGAGTGGAATCACTGGTTTTCCAAAATGAGCTGCAGTTTGAACATCAAATCAGGATTACTTTTGAGCACTTCGCTTTGCTGCTTTCCCAGGCTCCTGTGGGTCTGCTCACAGGAGCCTGGAGCAGACCCACAACTTGTGAGGAACTGTGCAAGTATATCCCTTCTGGCTTAGGAATGCCTTGGGGGTCCCCCGTATTATGCTGAAGAGTAGCTCCGGCTAAAGAAATGTCTGGGTTTCTCTTGGTCTGTCACCCCTGAAAACCGATCTTAGATAAGCTGAAGACAATGCATGGGTGGATTTTTTTTTCCTGTCTATCAAAAAGTCCAGGTCTTTTTGTAAGCTAAAGGAAAGAACTAGAGATCTAGGTATTTTATTCGGAAAAAGAAAAATCAGAGCTATGAACATAATTTAACTTCAATTCACACTTCATACGCAAATTATGGAGATTGTCTGAAATCACCACTCCAAACTTTGCTTCCATCCCTAAAACAGCGTTTGGCTTGAACACTCTTCTCCACTCACACTGCAAGGGGATGTTAGTTTGGACAAGTAGGCATATTCCCAAGCGCCGACAATTAAATTTTCTCAGATCATCGTATGGTCAAAAACTGCTGTGTGTACACGCAAGCACACACACAAACAGAAAGAGCTCCTATCTATTTAGCCAGTGTGTCTGCAGGGTAAGCGCAGGCTGTCACAGCTGAAATGAATACCTGACAGAGCAAAAGCGAAAGTGCACTCGCTGAGCCGTCAGCTTTTTTGTGCCTTTGTGTGTGTATTTCTTGCTAGGCGGTGACATAAACATCCCTGAAGTCGATGCGGTAATAACAGGATGAATCTGCTGAAGAACTCAATAAGAAACCTAGTTTGAGCATATCCGTGTGCATCCTAATCACTTGTCTGGGCAACATGTGCACTTTTGCAAGGGTGTGGACCAACAGTTGCTGGACAGGGTATTAAAATAGGTGCAGGTGTCTGGAAGAAACTAACTTGGATGTTCATTATTCTCCCTGACAAACAAAAATGTCAATATTCTTGTTTCAGACGGTACTTTTTCACAATTTCACAGAGCATTGTGATTGTTTCAACACCTTTAGTATTTTGGTCAGAGGCAAAATATTTCTAGTAGGTGTGATGGCAATATTCTGAAGTTTTAAAATACAAATGGAGACCTGCCTTTTTCAAAAACAGAATTTTCAAATATATTACTAATACTAATAATTCGTATTTTTCAATTTGGGATGTCTTGAAATGGCATATAAAATTTAGATTTTTATTTGTAACGTGACAAAATGTGGAAAGGTTCAAATGGTATGAGCACTTTTGTGAGGAAGTGGACCTGGCAAAATGCAAACAATGGTGCTAATTGAAAAACAATGAGAAATTAGTGAAACGGAACCCTTTTAGCATTTTATGCTACTTCATACTAACTGCGTAATTAGTATTATCTCTAAAATCAAGATGATCATACAGATCAAAATTTAGTTATAGCTTTATACTTCATATTTTTAACTAAAATAGGGCACATGGGATTTTTTTTTTTCTGTTTGTTCAAACGAGGAAATGAGCTTCAAACATCGGGAGGTTTTCTATGCTGGAAAAGTAAACAAAACAATCCGCTGGTATTCAAATAAACTAAAGGAAAGAAATTTACCTTGAACACCATCAAGGTAAGTTGCAATCCCAGTCAACTGGGACAGCAATCTTCCCAGCAATACTTTACATGATAAAAGAAAGTTAGTATGCACACAAGGGCACAAAAATGAAAAAAATAATCACAAGAGAGCGCACAGTTGCTACTGACTATTTAATTTTTGGACAAACAAAGAAAAAAATATATATAGCATTTCAGATGAAATGCTTTTTTTTTTGTTCTTAAAGAAAAAGACATATAATCACAATGATAATGAGTAATATCTATAAAACATTATCGACTTCTCTCTTCATGCTGGGCTTATCTTCCAATAGGAAATGGATTCACAACATTGCATCACAATCCACTGGTGGGTGAGGGAGAGGAAGGGGTGCCTCGAGGAGGAAAAGTGAAGCGGGCGTCAACGGCCGGGTTCGCTTGAAAAACACCAAACGCCTCATTTTACTCAAACCTGTCCGGCTTCGTTACCCCATCTATCTGTTAGAAACGTCCTCCATTAAAATTTCAGCAAAGACGTATTTCTAACGAGCACAGAAGGGGAAATCTGTACATGGATCTGACACATGCGAGACCCAACGGGCTGCTTTCAAGGCATTGTTTTCAACATCAGAGTGAATCAGGAAATTGTGGTGAATGACACTCCTGGCGAGCTTTCTGAGTAATGGCATTTTCAAATATTGCATCTGATCTCAACTGATGCCAGACCCCGTAGCGAGTCCCAGAGGACGCCAGTGACCCCTCCTCATGTTTCCTCCAAAAATGACAAGACTTGTTCCCCCAAACACCTAAACTGATACTAAAACATATTCAGGTTTACAGCAGGCAAACAGGTCCAAATGGATCATAATAGTCATACAGACTAACAAAAATCCTTAAAAAATATGACCTTATAATGGTCAATTAATGCACAGAGATAATAAAAAGAACATTTCTGTCTCTCTTTTTTTCTGTACAAATGACAAACACCACATAACAACAACATCAATATCGCCCCCCCTCCCCCCATAGCAGAGTTTTAAGACTGAGTGGAATGGATGTGGTGACCGATGAGGCATTTCATCTGACAGGGTGTGATGTAACACAGTGAGTTAGCTGACAGGAAGTGTGCAGGTTTGACATTGTCAGGATAGGCTACGGCACTCGCTCATACAAAAACGTACAAAAACACCATTCGCTAACTACAAAGAGCCACCCTGGAGGACAAAAGAAACGCGCCATGTTTCGAAGGCTTTCAGGTACCTGGAGAAAAAAAACAACCCGTGCTGACAGTGAGTTGGCTTTCTGACAAGTTCGCACCGGTTAGATTTGTGGGTCTTGGCTGGCCGAGTAGCGAGAAGCCAAGCAAAATGAAAACCACTACAAACATGGAGTATCCTGTCCTCCGGGTGATTCAAACAGATAAATCTGGAGTGATTTCTTTTTTGTTGTTGTTGTTGTTGTTGTTGTTGTTGTATGCATTCGGCGCCACGTGGCATGCGTCCTCGTCATTGTGCCTGGAAGTGCTGTGGAGACGCAAACGTGACCCGGTGCTGCCCCCTTAGTCATGTGACCTCCGTCATCGATGCCGAGTGGTTCTGGAAAAATGCACGTTTGAGGAGGAGTAGAAAACGGAGGGAGGAACAGAAAGGAAATACGAGGGCGGAAAACAGAAGCGGGGGGAAAAGGTGTGAAGATGAAAACAAAGGACAGTTATTGTCACCCGGTGCGTGGAGTGCTTTGATGGAAAGGGGTGCAGTGCAAATATCATGCCTAACATGATGTCATAGCTTTGTGTCGACAGAAGGAAAAGAAAGTAGGCAAGAAAAAGAATGAATTTATGACTTAAGATTAAAGTTGCAGGCAAAGACGTCAGTAAAAAGTAGATAATGAACCAACAGCATATTACAACAAGTTTCAAGCACCAAATGATGAGGTTTTAAAGAGAATATTTGAGTTTGATGTTCAATTCTTTTGGGAGCTTTGTCCAGCAATAATAATAATAATAATTTTAAAAAAAAAGATTAGATTAGAGTTGTGGGGATCACAGGCTAAGGGTTTTGAGCTACCTGCGCGCTGAGGGTCTCCAGTGGGCTCTCTACACGGGGAAAAGTCATCAATGGCAATCCACGGTATTCCTCCGTCTTCTGTTTGGTTGCTGGATTATGAACTCCTTTAAAGTTGTTCACAACACAGATGCCCTGCAAAAATACAAATGCAGAAAGAGCTAATCAGTAAGACAGGTTTGTGACATCTGCTACAACAACAACAAAAAACAAAAAAAACAAAATCAAACCCAGTCTTTCATTGAACTCGAGGCAAAAACATTTTGTCGTAGCTATTCAGCCGCAGAGTGAAGACATCTTGTTAGGTCGTTTGCGACAGGAAGCAACAGGGCCATTGATGGTATCAGATCAAAGCTTTTCTACCAAGTATCGCGTTGACGTCCTGATTAAAGAATTTCATCGCAATTCTGTGACATGTAACCAAAATAAACCATTAATTATAGCAAGCAGAACATTTTTTTTCTTCTTTAAGTATTACTGAGATCTCGTCTGATCTCGTTCTTGTGAATCCAATGTGAAGTTCAAGTTTCCTCTAGTTCTTACCGCAACTATAGTTTTCATTTATCAATTAGGTACTTTACAAATATCAATATGCATGTGTTATTTTGCACAACATTTCACATGAATCCACACAACAGCTGCTAAATGACTAACTGCTAAACAACATAAATGTCAAACTCGGAACGGCACTCAAGGAAAGGTCGGGTGCACTCCAAAATGATATCAATTTACCCTTCTGACGACTTGTTGATGTCTGCAAAAGATTTCCTGGGAATCAATTTAGCAGTTGAGTTTTTTTTTCCACTCTAGACTTATCTGACAGAAGCTTTCCTTCCATAGTTAAAAGTGGAAACTTTCTAAATGCCAAACATACGAGAAAATCTCCATCTTGGAGCTGCCGTACTTTTGCTAAAGTCAAAGTGAAAACACAGGTCAGAAGAGGGTTTTGAATAAGCATCAGCACTTTCACATTATGAGGTTGAACTTAACCAGCATAACACTGCCCATAAACCCTGCTTGGTTTGAGCTGTGGATCACCCTCCACATCCATCTGGTAATGATAAAAAAGTTGACATTTTATTCTTCACATAAAAACCGGGCAATATATTTGAAGCATGACGCTCCGCGGAAAATGAAAAGCAGCATCCAAGAGATTCTCTGGAAAGATGTGGCCATATGTTCTGCTTCAGCACAGTTACTGCTGTGGTATAAAGTTGATATGGGCATAAAAATCAATCAAACATTAAGGGAGTCTTTAAAAGTCAGCGTGACACATCATCTCCATTTTTAAAATTTTAATCAGTCTCTGTTAATGCTGAGACTTTGATACCAATAGTAAAAGGCGCTCATGTTGTTCCTCACTAACATTTATCACCATAATAAGTACAATACTCTTTCTTACTGTGGATAATCCTGTTGTTTTTTTCCCCTTAATTTATTTAAAGTATTAACAACCTAACGCTCAAGTGTGGAGGATTTTCTCTTTATTTTCTTGGTACCCGGATATTTCCGAAAGCAGCTACGCGGCTGTGTACAGTTTCTTTCAAGCTGCACTTTTATTTTACCAGTAGTCGGGTCCGTTTAACAGCCCACATGCCAGCAAGGTTGCAGGACTTCTGAACTCCTCCATCCCCTAGTTAATCAAACATGGCTGCCTGAAGGAGATTCCACCCCACCAGACACCAACCGTGCCCTCAGGCGGCGACAAAGAAGAAAATGAAGCAGGCCGACTCACTGCTGGAGGTTTCTCGAGGATCTTATGTTTGCAGCGGTTCGGTTCATGGGCGACGGGTCTCTAGTGTTCCCCGAGACCAAGAGGCGAGAGCAGCTGGGCCAGAATCTGCAAATAGCTCCCCGGCATCACAATGAATTCCCGACATCAATACCTGTCAGAGTAACTCTAAACTGTAAGCTGATGCAGCCGCTTTAAATACATTTCTGCATGACTCCAGCATTCTAATTTTCATCCAATTGATGCACATCTCCCCCATGACCACAGGAGACTGCTTCGCTTCATTTTGTGCCCTGCCGCTGATGCAAGGCGGCCCCAGCCAAGCTGTCACTTTTTGTTCCAGGTACAAGGTGAAATCTGAACTTGCATTTTAAGGTTCGCCTAAAGATTCAATTTCGTCCCAGAAAATCGGTTTGCTTTGAGGCGTTATTACAAGCCATCAGATCAGCATGATGTAAGACAAAGACAAAAGTCCACGTGTCAAATTTGCCACTTAAACGGATAAGACTGAAGATATTTTCCAGCTGCAGAGTCGATTCAGACGTCTTCTATTTGGAAAAATGACAGCCAAGTGATTAAATACACACCAGGCTTCTACTCTGTCTTTATGGATTAAATCGCATAAGAATTGCAAATCCATCAAACTGCCATAGTGTTCACATGGCAGGATCTTCATAAGCTTCATTCAGGCTATTATTCCCTCGTTGTAGCAAAGACACAGCCCTCCCCAGTTCATGTTGTGCCGTTAATACAATGGAAATGAGCCATCTAAAAACCGCTGAGGCAATGACTGACTTTCTTGCGTTAATCTTTCCCTGGAGATCCCTGAATCAATGTATGTCAGTTTTTATAGGTCAGCTGCTTAAAGGTATACATGTTCCACGGTCGCTCCTTGTCCTTTTGTCCCAAGGACAAGAGACATTGGAAATGTTCCACAAATGAAGAAAAACTGGGAATGTCTCGATCAGAAAATTTATTCCTGATACCGATTTGAGTTGTTCAAGAAAAGGCATTTGATACGTCATGAAAAGTAAAACGCCCTCTTAAGAGCATCACTGGCTTATATTTGAATAAACACACAAATAAAACTGCCTGCAGATCACAAATAAAACTGCCTGCAGATATATTTCTAAACTTTTAAATGTTCCAGTGAGCAACGTTGGAGCAATGATCCAGAAATGGAAAGAAGATTATTTCACCACAACATTATCACGACTTTACAGAAAAGTAAATACAAATCAGCAGATAATGCTCTGGAATCAGCAGGTGCAGCTTTTCAATGAAAGCCAGTTAATCCAGTCAATCACAACAGCCTCCATTCACCATGTAAGAAAAAGCTCTAGAGCTGAAAAAAAAGAAGTATTTTTAAGTTTGCAGGATATCCTGGACCAAAATGTATCCTTTTTCTTTTGAACATGTCATGTTTAGAGCAAGACAGTTCTGCACATCACAGCCAAATTACCAAATCAACAGCAAAGTTAGGTGATGGAACTCAATATGCTGAAGAAACAATACATAGAAATATATTTAGACATCTTTGATGCAAATCTATTTATACAAATTTTCCAAAAGAGAACCCAAAAAAATTCAAGATTTGAATATAGTTCGTGTGGAAGGACGTTAAAATCCCACCTAAGCAAAGCATGTGAATGCTCGTCTTGAACCTTTCACTGACTAAAAATATTATTTTTTATTAAGTACTGAATTTGCATATGTATGTTCATTACTTTATGTGCCATTTTTTTATGACACTTCATACTACATTGTTTATGGAGTAATTTGTTTTTGATACCTGGTACTTATTTTCCCCTGCTGCACATTTAAAACTCACTACATTTCATCGGTATTAACTCACTCAATAGCAAACACCAGCATTATTCCCTTTCTGTTCAGAAGAAAATTTGCCGTCGGCTTCATAATCTCAGCACTAAACCTTGAAACGTCATAAAATGCACTGGCTGGAAATATCCTCTGCTCTCTGCTCAGTTCTTCTTGGACTGAGCACGGCACAGAGCAGATCACATGACACAAACACACAAGTAACTCAACAAAATGACACAATCTCTGTAACACAGTGAGCGAGCTGTGTGCATGAAAAGAAGCAGAAGTAATTATAATTAAAAAAAAGGCAACCACATTTCGGCCAAATGTCTCACTGGGGTCGCTGCTGACATGAAAATCGCAGATGGTAGAAGGTAGAACAACAACAAGCATCAGGAGTTGAGGTTTAGAAAAGACTTGGATACAAATCACTTAAAATGTCATGAACATGGCAGTGAGCCAATATCTGCTTTTGGATTTCAAAGTGGAACAAAGAGCATTATAGGGTCTGCATGCAGTGAAATGGCTTATAACATTGTAGCTCTGATAGCGTATTGGCCTTTAGGATATAGAAAAACATTTTCAAATCATTGCACGTTTTAATACTTAAAAAAAGAAAGAAAAAAAACTGTTAAAAAGGTAGATGATTTAGACTCTTATCTAAATTTAATTTGCGTAAGTTTTCAAGAGTGTTATGTCTATATTGGGTAAAGTCGGCATCAACATTATCGTTTCTGAAAAAATAAAATAAAATAAAACTATTTTAACTCACATTGTTCATAAGAAAAAAATATATTTTAAAAGTCAGGAAAATACAAGCAGATTATATATTTTTAATGAATATATTAAACATGCTGGTAAATAGCTTTTAAGAGAGTGGAAGAACAGTTGAAGTGTGCAATTAATGTGCAATATATTCTGGATTTTTTTTCTTCACAAACTGATTGCAACAATCTAGACATATTTATTAGAAATAAATACTATGAATGTATGATAAAAACAGGAAAGTTGAACCCGTGTGAACATTCTGGTAATTCTAAACAAGTTACAGTATTGGAACAAAAACACATTGTAATACAAAAGATAATAATACTAATAACAAGGGAAGGACAAAATTATCCAGTTATTTGTTAAAAGTTTCACAATTAACTTTAACAGTTCTTACTTAAACAGTGTTTTATTGTAAAAAACAAACAAACAAAAAAACAAGTTGGCCAGAAAGTAGCTTCAACTTTGTTTTCTTTCATTTCGAGTCAGAATTTTCCAAGCCAACAGGATTTTCGCAGCTAAAAAGCAAAAGCTATGACATGATTATTCATGAAAAACAAATGACAATTTCTCTGGAACGTTTCTGAGGTGCCTGAACTTCACTTTCAACACATTCATTGCCACAGCTGCAGTCTGTAATGCTGAGAGAGATTGCTTTGAATGCGTTGTTGTGGTTTTCCTCTCTTCGACGTCCCTGCGAACCGGAGTTGTTCTTTAAAGTCAGAGTAAATTAGTACCTTCAGCACTGAAACTCCCAGGACAAAAACAGATTGAAAGGTGCTGAGCAGCAGTACAATTACACCATCTATAGTTTCTCTCTGAACTCGTGGCACAGGGGCTGTAAATTCAGCTAAATTACCAACCAGGCCAAGCAGAGCACCTAAATTAATCCCGCCTTTCCTCTTCAGAGTCTTCCTCCGTGTCCTTGCCTGCTTCTCACACTTCTTCCTGCTCTGACCCCCTCAGGGCCAAGCGGAACCTACAAGTAATGAGGCTTCTGAGGCTGTTGCCGGATCCGTTTACCTTGCTTCCTCTTTAGGGAGTTGTCTACCTCAACTGCCCCCTACCTCCCAAAAAAAAAAAAAAGAAAAAAATCTTGCAGGTTTCAGAAGTAATAACTCCCAAGCAATTTAAACTTTAAGCAGAAAACCTGCAGTAGGTCAATATGATTTCAGGTGGAAGCTAAGCTGCTTGACAGCACATCGCTGGTGATTAGTTTGGATTTTACATTTTAAACACAGCCGTGAATTAAAGCTGATATCTACCTCAACTTTCCTCCCTTCCCTTGTCCTGAATTTCTTTCCCAGCATGCTCTTTAGAAATAAGAACAACTGCTGATCTCAGTGGAAATCGCAGGTGCAACATCAGGACTTTCTCTTCTTTCTTCTACTCTTTCAATCAACTAATGGATCCTTAGCAAGAACCTTCTGTCCAACCTTAGCTCTGTCTGAACCCTCTCGGAGCACAGGTTTGAAGCTGACCCGCGTGATAAATCATCTTTTATTTCTCTTGTCCCTGAAAATCAATAAAAAATGGCTAAACAAGCTGCAGTGGAAAGAAAGTGGTGACAAATTCCCAGAATTAATGGATTTGTAGTGCTAAAAGAAGCAGCCTATGACTAATCATCAAGTGAGATTAAGCCTGAATTCAGCACTTCGACTGCAGCCAGTGTGCGTTCCAAACTCTGATCATAACATATGCTTTAAAAAAATAAAATAAAAATGTGGCCAGAATCCAGCTCTGAAAATAATCGGGGGTTTTTTCCCCTACTTTCCTTTAACTGATTAAGCTACAAATACCACAAGATTTTACCTCATTTTGGCAGTGATACAACTACTGAAACTTTTTTTGATACGCCAAGCAATAAAGTGGGGGGGGGGGAAATGTTACCTGGTTTTCACAACTATTTAAAACTAAAAAGTTGTACATTGCATCATTTGTCACCAAATAATAATTATTTTTGTGACTTTGTGAGGCTACGATACCAGGGAAGCTGGTCAGAGTTGGTAAGAAGTTAAGTGCAGTCAAATTTAAAGCATTAATGGGGAAAACCTTTTAAATAATACAAAATAAAAAAGATTTGACCCTGAGGGGGAAGGTTAGCCGACGATCCAATCTGACTGCATTTGGAATATTTTCCACAGAAGAACAGACAAAATTTCCGTTTCTAGATCTGCAAGCTGAAAGTCATAGTTGAAAAATATGTTTTGCTGTAATGGCAATGGCAGGATATGTCTTTCAAATTTTTATTTTTAAAACATTTCAAAAACAAGCACGTTTTCCTCCCTACTTCACACTCATGCTGAAGTAAGTTAGTCTATCATTTTTCTGCAAAAATGCGTTTGGGTTGCAAAAACATTTGGAATTACCTACAGCTGATGTTTTCTTTTTAGCCCTTACCAGAAACAGTGCGATGGCTGATCCCAGAATAAATCCGGCCACGACATCAGAGCAGTGGTTTCGATACTCGGACACTCGGTTGAGGCCGGCGAGGAAAGCCGAACAGAGCGTGCCCAGACAGAGCACAGGTTTGGCCAGACGGCTGGACTTGGTCTTGATTGTGCTGGTGATGTACATCTGGAGACGAAGAGGAGGGAGAAATAAATTTTGGAGCGAGGGAGAGGATTCAAAGACTGTGAACTTGACTCTGTTCCAAATGAACGTTGAAAGCCAGTGCTCCTCTGCTGAGGCGGACGTATAGAGTTAGAAAGACGTTCCCACAGCAGGGCCGTCAAACATTTTACCAATTCAAGACAGACAAAACAAAGCTGTGAAGGGAAGATGTTGCATCAGATGAATTAAACTGTTTCGAAACATAGAGCTTTTGTTAAACTGAGAGTAAGATTACAAGACTGGACTAAAAAGGTAGTTTTCAGTGAATGAATCAACGGCACAAAGGAGTCGATGATCTTGTCTCAGAAAAGCAAAACGATGTTTTAGAAGTAAACTCATTTCAAAGCAAAAATATTTCAAAAGTTTTTTATTCAAACAATGACTAATAGGCCTATACCAAATGAGGAGACGCATTATGCTAGAATGCACTTGTTGCGCATTGAAAGCATTAATTCTGTGTCTAAAACTAAACCGTTGTTTTCCACATCATGCTGGCCCTTTTCACCAGTCATGTTCATATTGCTTTGGTGTGGAGCGCTTGAGATTCTCAATTACTTTACGTGTTTCTTGCAAAAATTGTGTGTGTGAAGTTTTCTGAATCAGAGTGGTGATTCCCTGCAACACAATAAGTTTTTATCTGGTTTAGAAACCGGAGATCCGAATGACTCTTTCTTGGGGTAAAACCACCTGACAGCAAGTTAATTCCTCTATGAAACATGTACATCATGCAAAGATGACTTAAAGTTCAGCTCTTGATTTAGAATTCCTTTCAACCAGCTCATACAAAAATGTGCATTAAGCTTAATGAAACCAGGCTCAGATGTTTTTTTTAAATTACATCCAATAAGATGCAAACTAATTACATGAACTTATTGCTTTTTAATGAGTTGTGCTGGTGATGATTTACTGTTTGTTACATTCAAATATTAATTAGGAAGCTTTGATTTAAAACATCAGAAATGTGCCTCAAACTAGTACAAATCTGAGGTTCAGCCAATGTTTGCTTTGTACAGTGCCATGCTGAGAATCAGTCTTTTTATCCGTGCATACATCCACATGGAGAAATGCCAACCGTATGCTCCTTAGCAAGTCTGTGATTTTACTTCATGTTGATGGCAGTGTGTTTGTCTTCACAGAGAATAGCTGAGCATTTGTTTCCAAGTTAAAGTTTCCAGTACCGATGTACTGAAAACTTTAAGACCAGACAAATGCCAAAAAAAAGGCAGTTTATGAAAGAAGTGTGTTTACATTACAGCTGCAAAATAAAAAAATAAAGAAAATTGTGATTGATTTTGTTCTGTTGCAGAGACCTGAAACCAGCATGCTGATATTAACTGCAGTCATTAACAATTATGATGACTAAAACTGGAGGGCTCATCTTGCTGTGTTGGTGAAAATTAGACTGGCTTAGATTCACAAACCATTCGCGTTGAGCATCCAACTCATTTCATGCTACTAAACCAATTTAATGACGGAGATTTGCTCGTTGCTGGTAGTTCTGGACTTTTGACCTCAACTGCAATTAGATTTGGACCTTTGACCATGAAGTTAGAAAACGTCTCTTCTATAGTTCAAAAAATTATACACAAGTTTCAATTATTATTATGAATAACAGTTTTGAGGTTGATTTCAGTTTATACTTAATCTGGTAAAGTAGCTGTTGCCATTTTTTATATTTAAAATATTTTTATAGTCTTTTACATTTTTACATCTTTATTGTAAAGTTAGTCTGTAGGGTGCAGTATGACATACTTATAGTAAAGTTTGCTGCTGTGTTTTGTCACTGTGAACCTTTTGGCTTTTTTTTCTCTATAATCAAGGTCTTTTCTGTTGGTCTCTCGTACTTAGCTATGCCAAACCACCTACTAAGCAAGCACTATCCAATGTTTTCTATTAAAATATATATATATATATATATATATATATATATATATATATATATATATATATATATATATATATATATATATGCTGAGGAAAAACTTCTTGTATCTCTGTAGGCTTGTTCAACGCACACAAATTAAACTCGTAGCAGAAAAGATGTCCACTATAGTTTTCAACAACAAAAAAAACTAAAAATGTTTGGATTAAATACAGGTAAAATAAGCATGAGCTGAGGCGCAGCTGCCGCTGACTCAAAAGATCCCCCAGAGTAAAAACCACAGGGTCAGACGCATCCTACTTACCGTCAGGTACACAGCAGAGTAAACACTCAATGACGCGTCCTTGGATGGGAACGACCGGCGTGCGTTCTCCACAACAACGGGATTCCCAGTGCAAATGTTTCCGTTGACGATAAACTGGTGATTGAACCGACACTCTGTGCCGGTGTAATTGGGCTTGCAGACGGACAGGAAGTAGGGCGAGAGGCCGCCGGTCACTACCTGGCCCGCATTGACGAAGATGTCTGTGGCGAACAGGCCGAATGCAAACACACCTGGGAGA
Source organism: Poecilia formosa (assembly GCF_000485575.1). NCBI lineage: Eukaryota > Metazoa > Chordata > Actinopteri > Cyprinodontiformes > Poeciliidae > Poecilia > Poecilia formosa. The sequence goes on from NW_006800085.1 coordinate 896,490, forward strand.
CGGGAGCAGATACGAGCGCGTAAAAACTCACAGGACTAAAAACAAAATGAAACAATTTACATCAGTTTTGTTTCGAGTTAATTTGGGCTCTAATCGTCCAAACCGCAGAGCCACCAGATGAGCTTCCAAATGCAGATCAGGTTCTGAAAAACATTATTATTAGCATTTTTTACATTTACATTTCACGCTTTTCTACACCTAAATTTGACAATTTTTTAGCCAAAAATTTGCACTGAATTTAGTCACAGATGCTTCTACAACCGTAGGAACAAACAGAACTTTTAGGTAATAGTGAAGTCTGTAAATATTAAACTTTTCATATAGTTTTAACAATTTTAATGTCTTTTCTGTGTGGAAGAAGTTTAATTCAATTCTGTAATTTTGCAGACTGTGTAACCTCAGCGAGACGGGTTTTTTTTTTTGCTAACACACACTCTCCACTCACTAATCTATTTGGCAAGGACGCCTCAGAATGCACAGAGATTAAGCTCAACTAAGATTGTATGCACAGGCTTACTTCTCTTAAAAATCGGTGCGACTACGTATCAGCGGAGAGTTTTTTCATTGAGAACTTGGATTATGTGGGTAAATCGCTCCACTGAATACGCCGCAGTGTTTCCTGAATGAAGAAACACTGAAGCGGACCAGTGAATGCAAATACTCATTCTGCTGGTTAACAGGTGCAATATGGAGGTGATCAAACAGAGACGGGGCATTTATTTTAATCTAGCCATCAGCATTTACAAATGCATCATAAAAAAAAAAAAAAAGTGAGAATGGAGTAGAGAAGAAAACAGAGACAGAAGGGGGAAAAAAAAATCAGGATTTAATATGAATGATTGCACCGACACTTTCAGCCCACCAACCCTGACCAGTGTCTGTGTCTGCTTTCCGTTTGCTGTGAAATATGGCTGCTGATTATCTAGCCTGCTTAGCCATGAAATTACTGTCCTTTGTATTGTCATCCAGGCTTTGGGTGTAGGGTGGTTGCTCAGCGCATGTGTATGAGTGTGTGAAGGGGGTGTCTGCGAGGCGAACGGGGGACTGTGTGAAGGGCATCGGGGGAAACAGAGAAGGGGGGATTAGCGCGAGAGGGGAACACATGGGAGGGGTGGAGAATAGGAGCCGAAAAGCCTCAGTGAGCCTTTAAATCGGAGAAATTTCTCAATAAAAAAAGATGGAAGTATAATTTAAGTGACCTGTCTGGAGAGTGTTTCAGGACTGGTTAGCTAATTGAAGGGGTGTTATTTAAAGGGCGAGAAATATGGTTTGAAAAGCACAAGGAAAATCCAAAAGATCCCCAGTCACTTGGCAGAGTTTTGCTAAATCTTGGAGCTGAAATACAGAAAATGGAACAGTGGAGAGAGATTAATTTATTGAAACTAATTACCATTAAAGATGCAAAAAGCAGTTCAAGGCTAGATAGTTGTGTACACGTTAGCCGCAACTATTTAGATAATAATAACGAGTATTTCTCATAATTAGCTTTTTTTTAAAAATACTGACAATATTTGAACTAGTATTTACTTTTCTGCAGATACGTATATGGAGAAGTATATTAATGAAAATATAACTGGAAAGCATTTTAATTAGGTAATTTGATTTGGAATTGAAACTCATCCAAAAAGATGCTTCAGGTTTTTATTTGTATTATTGTGAAAAAAATATCCCAAATTCTTTTAAAATTTTTTTGTAAATTGAATATTACACAAACCCAATACCCTAAAAAAATTTATTTTATTTTTTTTTCATACAAAAACACTGTTACCAAATCATGGGAGAGAGAGTGCTGATGTTGCAAGTTGTCCAATAGACAGAGTGCGGCATCCAAACATATCAATGGAAAGTTATGTGGGAGGAAAAACTGCGGTAGAAAAAGTTGCACAAGTAACAGGGATAACTTTAGCTAAGATAATTGCTGGGGGAGATTAACGAGGCGTGGACTCTAAACTCAACAACTGATCACCTCCGTTCAACGCCACATTGATCCAGTCAATTCATGGAAAAGAACTGCAAAGTATGTTGAGCATGTATGTTACATGGGCAGATCTTATACCTTGGTTAGGTGAGGTTTTGCTATGTGTAATTTATTTTATTTTTTAATAGAAGTATTCGAGTAAAAATGAAATAAGAGAATAAAGCCAGTAGCCTTGAGGTAAATCAGTTTTTTATCCATAATTACTTCCATCATCCAACCTGGCACTCGTTTCAGGTAAATGAATTATTCCCTTTAAAAGCTGAACACTTTTAAGGCAAGGTTAAGGGTTTTGCAAGAAACTGCTCATAATTGTACCTTTTTCCAAATCTGATGCATCTTAATTACAATGTTTTACTTCCAAACTGAATGTATTTGTACGAGTAATGTTCGCTGAACAAGAACAAGTGCAGAAGCCGTCCGCTAGCCCTCGACACATATGGACTCGGACAGCGAGACGTGCCGATGCTCTTACCTATAAAGCGTATGATGCGGCGAATGAGCGGGTTGAGGTAACAACAGTCTCCTGTCACTATCGTTTTCTCCTGGGCAAGGAGAGCTTCCCTTGTTGATTTCATCACGTACATGGACACTTCCCCGATGAAGATCTGCATGAGTTTAGAAAACAGCCAGAGGAAGGAAACAGAGACTCAGAGGTCAAGAGGCAAACAGAAAGGGACACAAACAAGGCTAAACAAAGAGCAAAAACTCTTGGCATACTATGAAAAATCATCGGGACATTTTGTCCCGGCTTGGCCTGTGTTCATAAACGAGTGTGTTCCAACGCAGCCTTTCTTCAGGTCCATTATGGAGTGGACATTACATCAGGTCTAATGGAGAAACTGCTGCTGGACACACAAAATGGAACTTGCTGAATGCCGCCTTGGGTGGTGCACGCCGTTACAGAATAGATGTGTGTTTTAAAAGGAGGCTGTGGACGTAGTTATTACATATTAGCTCAAACTTTGGAGCCTAGCTATTTTATTTGTTTGTTTTCCAAAAGAGTTTGTTTGGCGCCGCAGGACACTCGCATTTTTTTTTTTCCGTCTCTGCATGGTTTTCTTCCATCTGAGGGGAAGAAATGATGTGTGAATGCTGGTATAAATAAATAAGTAAAAACACCCCTTAAAATTTAGAGTGTTTTGGAAAAGTATTCACATCCCTTGGACTTTTTACATTTCAATGCCAAGCAAAAGCAAATTTCATTGGGTTTTATTAGACAGGTCAACACAAAGTAATGGATAACTGAAAAATTAAATATGGCTTTCAAGATCTTTAATAAATAAAAATTGTGCAAGTATGAAGCTGCATTTTTCTTCAGTCCCTCTCATATTCCATACTTTTTACTTTTTAGAACCACAATTTGCTTTTATTACAGCTTCAATTCTTATGAGTTATTTTGTAAGTTTGGAAACATAGAAACTGAACATTTTGCTCCTTCTGGAAATCTTGCCAAAGTTTCTCAATTGGATTTAGGTTTTCACACAACCATACCACTGGTTTATACTAACTCCTTAGTATAAAACTGTGACTTTTAAAGCACATATGGGGGACTGGATTTTATTTTGGGGTTTTGGAGTAGAGAGGGAAAAGTTTATGTATAATTTCATATTTGCCTTTGCACAAATATGCGCTATTCTGCATTGACCTGTCACATCAAATGCTAATACCATCCAGTGAAATTTGTGGTTGCAAGATAGTAAATTATGGAAAAGTTTAAAAGACGAAATACTTCTTGCGAATTGTACATAAAACCATTGTCAAGCCAACATGAAGCAGTCATGTTATGACTAAAAAAACAACAACAAAAAAAACTGATTACATTTATGATTCTGCATCGGTTGAGAGTTAACAAAAAGCACCAACAACAACTTCAGCGGAATCGTCCTCTAAGCACTTTAGTGCTTTATAGTTGGCACACGAGTTTGTTATTTCCAGTTGGTGACGTTAACATTTCCAAACAGCCACATCTTGCCTTAAAGTATCTGTATCACTGGAGTCTGCTTCCCTACTGTAAAGGTTAGGTACTACTGCATGACTGCATTGTTACATCCAATGTTAACTCCCCTTCCCTTTCCAGAAATGTCATGGAAACTGACTGAAAACGACCATCGGCACGAATTGTTTCAGAAGCCAAGGAACAACTTGGAGTTCAACTGACACAATGATGTTTGAGCAAAAAATGAAAAGGTTAAACAGCATCTTTGTAGTAAAAAAATAAAAATAAAATAAATATACAGAATTATAGTGTGCAGTATTTTAAGGCTGTGAAACGTTTAATTCGAGAAAATTTCTGTGCTGAATTCAGTTTGCGACAATGTCTTGGGATACAAATGTAGTTTGTCCTTCAGCCCATCGAAGACGAGAAGCTTTTACTCACCACCTGTTTCAACTATGGCATTTCAAATTCAGCTCCAACGTTACAAAGAGCCTGCGGTTAATTCTTCAGTTTCAAGGATTGTGATAAGTTGTGTATCCATTCCTTAGATACATCTCTAAGGTTAATGAGAATTGGCCAAAATAATGCGTGTGTATTTTTGACATACTGACGCTAAGAATATGCTAGAAAACATGTAAAGCTGCATTTATCATAGAAAAACAACATGTCAAATGACCTAATTAGCAAATCAATATTAATTAGATATAGTAAGGAGCTCTACTTGTCAAAATTAGTTAAATCCACAATAAATCCAACTAATTGCTAATTGCCAATTCATTAATTTTAAACATAGAAACTCTTAATGTAATATATGTGTAAAAATAAAAGCAGTTCACTTTGCTTAATCTTTTGGAGACATGTTACACGCATTATGAGGTGAATTTCTGCTGACGAATTACTGCGGTTTGCAGCTAATTTGATTAGTTAATCCCAAAAGGTTTCAAACCATTTGGAAATTTAGATTTAAAATTATTTTTATTCAAATAAAGTAATAAATCAAATGAAATAGACGAGTTTTGAAAAAAAACATGTACTTAAGTAATTTTATTTACATTTGATCAAAACCTGTCGTGCCAAAAAATTATTTATACCTTTTTCAGTAATCCACCATAGGAATATTTTTGGGAATATTAAAGACTTGTTTACATTTTGTTACATTGCATGAGGGGGGGGAAACATGTCAAAATATGCTGTAAGCCAGTTGATTCAGGTATGGAAAGGGCATACAGAAAAATACACAGAATTTATTTTCCAAAAATAGACAAGGATTAAAAAATAATAAACTGTCACTGCCATTCCCATGCTGGGATATGTTTTTTTTTTTTTCTTACAAAACTCCAACAGGCTGTCATGGGATCACTGCTTTCTCGAAAATTTCAACTGTGTTTCTGCTGGACCTGCATTTTTTCCACGAACAACACCATTCTATCTATCCATCACTGTCTTGGCACCGAAGGGGACTGGACTGAGTTTCAGACACTTCTTCACGACTGAACAAGTTTATAGACTACTGCTTGAATTCGACCTACGTAACCTCCACAGATCCTCGACGGTCCAGCCATGTGGAAAATTCTGCTTAAATTACTGTGTCTGTACTAATTGGCTGGCATCTCAGCACTGTCGTTGTTCATTTTTATTGGCTGCTTCTTTGTTTTGTAAGACAAGTGGAAACGAATTTAAATGTACAGCCTCAGGTTCAATATATACTCCACTATAAAACACAGAGGGCACAACTTAGAAAGTTTAGGGTATTCACGCACGGCTGAGGGACCTTTTCATGCAAATGGCAGAGAAGGATGACAGGAGGGTAAAAAAAAAAAAAAAGAGAGAAATAAGTAATAATAAGTTCAGAATACTAACAAAGAATTTTTATTTAAAACCAAAAACAGATTCACTTTCAGAGGAAAAAACAAAAAAGGAACTGTGACACTGATGAAAACTATCTGAGAGGATCAATACATGATGCATTGTGGAGTGCTGACTCACAGTAACACTTAGCTTTAGGCAGAAAACTCAAGCAATGCGACGCGTTTTATTTGTGGCACAAGGATTGCAATGGCACATTAGATAAGCACATCCATAGCAGCACTACTGGGCCTTCAAGCATCAAACGCGTAATGACAATGAGCAATTATAAACGGTCGACACACAAAGAAGCATATGGACTGTAATATCTTATTGTAAAAGAACAGGTGGTGTGTGTCTAGGAATCAGACAGCTTTAACAATTGCAACCATGAGCAAGTGCTTCTTGATACTTTGAAATGAGTGAGGCGGCCGTCTGCCGAGAAAGAGGTGAAACCTGAGATAAGGAAATGTGACAAACTGTACAACTAACATAAGTTTAATGGAAAAAAATAGTACTGATAGAAAATTTTAAACAAAACACTTCTTTTTGAAAAGCTGTTTATACAATTTTGCAGAAATGACAGGATGTGTTTTCAAGCTTTCTGCACCGTCTGAATGTCATAAGTACAGACTTTAACATCTTTCAGGGCTTTTTTTTAAAGACTTTTAAACTGCAAGCACTGCAAGCAGAAAGGTCACTTATAAATATTTAAATAAAGAAAAAATGTAATTCTTTACTCTTGAATAGAAATGTATTGAGTATTTTCTTTAAAAAAAAAAGAGCAACAACAAAAAAAAACTAAATCCTAAACAGAGTCTCTGAAGTAAGCCCACGGGTGCTGAAGAAGCTCCTCATATCAGTGACACACAAACAATTATTTTTTTTTCACAGAAAATAAAGTGGCTACGCTTCACATACCACCACCACATACAGCACACTATTGCCAGCCGGATATATAATTCTTCCGATTTCCGTTAAATTGCCAAGCCGACCCAAGGAGTTACCTCATTCAGTCTTCACTCTTTGTTGATCTGCACCAATTTTTGAAAAGTTATATGCTTGGTTGTGTCAGAGCTAAAACGACGGACCGAGAATAAACAGTGCAATCTGTTTCACAATTGATCTCTACTTATCGTAGCATAACATGTGGGTGTTTTTATTTTTTTTTTCTTTCATGATTCATTCATTAAATACACAAAAATTAGACTTTTTTTATCCCAAAATCGACATTGATGAACTGAAATAAAAAGTGAAAATATGTTGTCTTATATAGTAATTAATATATTTTAGATAAACAATCTCATTGAAGAAACTTTTTAAATCCATATCAAGCTTGATATTGACACCAGGTTAATACACTTGCATAGCACACTAATGCAAATGTATGTGGTCTGTTTTGATTAACATTACTTCACATGCATATCACTTTAAAATTGGAGAAATTAATCGTGCAAAAAAAAGAAAACATATTATGGTTTGTTATAATAATGGACAGAAATCCAGTCATGATGTCTGGATTAAAGTTTAAGAATGGAGCAACACTGCCACCTGGTGGCTAACTGCTGCAAATTTCACAAGTGGTATTTTTAACCAATAGTCTTTTGACATGGGAAAAGATCATCAACATTAATAATTACAAGTGTCAAGATCAACAAAAAAAATGAACACAAAAATATAAAGGGGGTATCATTCAGCATGAAATGGAAACAAAAATAATAGACGAAAATTAAAAGAAAAACAAATAGAAGAGGTTATCTTGCTTGAAAAAGACTTAGATTATCAGCATTTGCTGCCAGATACCACATTAATTTATCTGTGCAACGATCGGTTGAGGAAGCAGCATCATCGCTAATGACCAAAAGACAGTGAGCACATTGATAAAGACGGCTGGCATGGGGGAGACTGCACTGGAGTCGCTACAGCTCAACGTTTGTATTTGTAAACGCCATCCATGCAAAAAGTCATTTGAAATGCTTTCAAAAAAAATTATTAATGAGGTAGGAACTCTGTAAAATATGAAAATGCAAATTCAAAATAAATGAATAACATTTAACATTTATTTAAAAACACAAATTTGAAGAAAACAAATGGTTTCTACATACCTCAGGTTTTCAGAGTTGGTTCTAGATTATAGAACCAATGAGCATTTTAAAGAAATGCTTCATCCCCTTGCTTAGGTTTATTCCTGAATAAACAGATCTCTCATGATCTGAGTGATCAAAGACATTTTTACAACAATCTAAAAATAAAATCATGTACTAAAATTCTTTGTATCCTGTTTTGCAAGAAACAGGATACAAAGTGGTATTAATTAAAGACAAAAGTCAGTCTATAATGATGTGTTGGTTTGTTATAGGCTCTGTTATCTGTAGCCTCACTGAATCTAGTTCAACGCTAATCTCAATCGTTGCATTTTTGGGACCAAAACTTTCTTTTCTGTAATTAGCTGGAGAAAATTCTGACCCATTTACTAATTTATAATATTGACACATCGATGCGGTGGCTGCAGTGGACTGCGGTCATGAGGTGAAGCGGAAGTAAAAAGTCATGCATCATCAAGTTACCATAATCCGAGCTAGGGGAAGCTGATGGAGATTAAATGTAGGTGGCCTGAAGATCAAAAACTCTACGTGGGATCTGCGATTACTAAGATTTGCAATTACTAAATGACAGAAAGTAGCCGAAAGCTGCCAAAGAAGAGGAATGTGCAATAGCTGAAAGAAACTCAGCAAAAAGGACCAGTGGGAGTGTTAGAGTAACGCTTCACACTTCACTACCACAATTACCAGCAAATGTTATGCTCAAAATAAAGATTAGGCCCAAACGTCAGGATATGACCAGGCTAGAGCAATTTCATTTCTTCTCATTTTATGACGAATGGTTTCACAACTTTAACAGGGTAGAGACAGATTTGCATAGGTTAAAAGTGCTAGCTTTATAATTTTTCTTAAAGAATATTTTAAAATTACTTTCAATATCTGCTGACCTTTAAAGAAACAGCGTTGTACTTGTCACACTGCTTCCTATTTTCCAATACGTTCTAGTGTACTGAAAGTCATGTGTTACGTAGGTCAAAATACGGGAAAGGAAAGGAGAATTGGGAAAATACCAAGTCCAGACATGTCTTTGAGATGTGTGTGTCAGTTTGGATACACTGTTGTTCAGAACAGTGCATGGGAACTGGGATCAAGTATGCAAAATTGACAATGCTCCATTGTGTTGGAATGGGGTTTTGCTGTGATGCTACCATCCCCATTTTATTCATTTTATTTTATTTATATCTAAGAATAGCAGACACTCTATCGATAGCCAGCTTCTGTCATTAATAAGTGGCCACACATGTTTACATAATTAGCATATGCTCAATTTCTCTCTCATTTTCAAGCACCCAGCATACTGAAGTGAGTAAGCCATCATTTTAGCAGAGCATAACTTGGAAATAAGTAGCGCCATTAATATTTAAAGTATTACTATTAGGTAAAGCAGGTAGGATACTGAATTATTTAATCGATTTGTCACAGTTTCATTAATTCTGCAGTAGTGGTGAATGCTTTCAAGATACATAGCATCTGAGAGCTGTCGACCTAATGTGACGGGATTTTTTTTATACGTGTTCAAGAAAATCAAGCTTAGCTGTTGATTAAATTGTGTATTGGACTATAAAATGCATAGCACAGCTAGTTATCTCACGGGATACAAACAATAATGGAGGATGTTATAGAAATTAATGAGGGAAAGTAATCAAAGCAAAATATATATATATATATATCATGAAAACTGTTTTCAAAAAAACACCACAAATAGAGTAAAATCACCATTAAAACTTAAAGAGGAGTATTATGTATAATCAACTTTTCATAGCTTTTTGTCATGTTATGATGTCATTACCGCACCAAAAACAGAACCGGAGTATTGCTTTGATTCTTTAAAGTATGTTCGAGAAATCCTTTAATCACCCGTGGCAACCATCCAGGGGTGCCTAAATGCACTGCCTATGTCCACAAAGCTCCTTCTTGGACCTGCAGCCTCCAGCAGAGCTTCCGCCTCACAGAGCACACCTTCCCCTCTCCTTCTCCTCACAGCTCCTCTAGACTAGTGGCAGCAGAAATTAGAAAACAGAACAGTGCATCTACTGAGCTTACCATACCAACTACATCTCAGTGCAGTGGTCGTAAACAGCATAATTGACAAGCAGTAGGAGCTTTTTAAAGAGACAGAGGCCAGTCAAATTGTGAAGTCAAATTTCTTTTAGGTTATGTTGAATATATTCAGCATTTTTATAACAACTGAAGGTAACATGGTTAGCTGATTGTGCTGTAAAATGGCACAATTAATACCAACGCTCTAATAAAAATATAAAATGTGCAAGTATTTTTTTTAATACAAGATATAGTTAAAATATTTCATTTTATTAAAAACCAAAACATGAAATTGTGGTAAAACAAACAAAAAAACAATCAAGACAGCACATGCATATAATCTGTAATCCAAAATATAGCAAAGCCATAGACATGACAATTATCACAGGACAACTTTAGTAGAATTTTATTTTTTTTTTACTCACTATAACAGTGGGAGCAGCAGCGACCACGCAGTAGAGGATGAGGGGAGGGACGAAACTGGACTCCTCAGTGCCGGGGTACGGCTTCATCAGCTCGGCGTCGTTACAGAAGAAGCCCTGCACGTGCACACCGAAGAGGTCCGTGCACTCCATGTAGTAGGCCAGGAGCACGGTGCCAGACATGATGACGAGCTGCACAAAAAACATGCCGGGGCCAGATGGACGGAGGGAGCGGGAGAAAAAAAGTGAAAGAGGGAGTTGTTAGCTTTTACTGCAAGTTAAGGCTGGTCTGACACAGTTTTTAGGTTAAGAATCTGTTTTCTTTAACGGGGCTATTCAAGGCCGCTTCCTGAACGTCGCTCTTCCCTTCTCTCTGAGGTAATAAAGCAGATTTGAATCAAAACAACATAAATCCTCTAAAATTGTACGTCTTTCTTCCTCTCTCTCCCCTTTTTTTCTTCGATCACATGCTAACTCTTGTGATGCAAACCCCCCGCCCCCAACCCCTTCCACCCCACACACACACGCGCGCACGCACGCATACAGAAACCATCATCATCCCTTTCCGCTTCCCTCCCTCACCCCCTCATCCTTTTATCCCACCATCATCATCTTTTTGTCTCTGGCCTCCTTTTGATGTGTTTTTCTAAACGCAGCTGCAGGCATCTTTCATTTATATAAATATATTTTGTTTATATATAGCTTCTTTAGTCACCGATAATGGACCGGCAGTGGAACAGAAGATGCACCGCGCTGCACAGCGGGGCTTTCAGCGAGGTTTCTAAAAAATCAGCCGCAGTCGTGCTTTTCATCCGATGATGTGCTGCAACTCTAGCCAATCGAAGAAGCCGTTTGGGTTAACGTCAAACAGGATAGATGAGACGATTTCATGCCATAAAGCTGCCAAAAGCACTCCATAAGTTAAGCAAGAAGAGAAGGATACACGGTGACGGTGTTAAATTTAATTCTAGTTTAGTACAATCTGTACACTGGACTGTAGAAAAGATGTTGCATGCAGACAGCTGAGGAAAAAAAAGACATTTACAATTTTAAACATTGCAATAACAGAGGTCTGTGTGATTCTGGAAGCATGAGAGCAAGAAAGCAGTGTGTAGTACCTGTGTCCAACACTAAGTGTCACTGTCACTACAGAAACTGTTTCGGTCAATAAGACAGACATCTGATTTTGTTGAAATTTACCAAAAATATTCAGATGATTTCCCAAAAATTAATGTAACTAGTATAAATATTGATAAAGGACATGTGGAAGTGGCAGTGAAATAACTGAAACTCAAACTGCTGTCGGACGGGTCCACTACAGACCAGCTTTTAACTTTTTGTTCTTCCTCTGCTTTTGTCTTTTCATAGAAGTATGCATGGCCAGGTGCTTCAATTATGTCTCTTTTCAGAGATGATTCATTAGCAGAGCTATGGCTGCCATTAATCATGTGAACTCCCTTTGGTTTTCTTTCCCATAGAAAGTACCCCTGGCTCAGGGCTTCTGTTTTTTGCTGTGTCAGTTTCCTGAACTGAGCCACATTAGTTTTTTCATTCCTGTCATCTCAACCCATTTTCCTGCCATGGCAGATGCTTTACTGGCTTTACTGGAAGTTTCTTCCTGTTGAAAATTTTTTTTATAGGAACAGTCTGCAGGAAGTCGTCTGGAATGTTGAGGTTCTGAAAAAACGTGTGTTGATGGTTAACAGTGTTGCACTGGCACATCCAGTCTTTTAACAGATGGCTATGTTGTGTTGTCCAGGTGTGAGTGCGTGTTGTGCATGCTTTATCTGTGTGTGTTTATGCAAATCTTTGCTTGGTAACAACATATTTTCTTCCAAATGATGCAGTGTGTTAAGCCATATCTTACAAAGATCACATTGGTAGCTATTGCTCTGAAAATCTGAAAAATGTTAATTGCAATCTATGAATAATATGTTTATTTGAAAAAGTAGGCATTCACATAGTCTATGTCACAAGTGTACCCACAGCTAACAGTAACAAGCAAATTAAATGTCAGATTAATACAAATAATCTTGATGTTTTTCATGATTTTGAACACCTTTGCAAATAAGCTCCAACTGGACAAAAATGCTTGTTATTCATAGTGTAAAATGCAAATTCCTTTGCTTCCCAAAATGTCATGTAATGCACTGCAGGAACGCAGAAGTGAGTCAGGCTTAAGGAGAAATACATATTAAAAAGGCTCAGACAAAAGATCGCCAGAGATCTACAAACATAAAGTAAAGAATGTTGCAGCACCTAAAAAAAAAAAAAAACCTGATCTAATGTTTTACTATAAATTATGGAACTTTAAAAAAAAAAAAAAAAAAAATTGCTCGAAACTGCAACATCTGCCTTTGGGGAACAAAAAAAATAATAATTCAAAAACAGGAAAAATTTCACGTTGGAAGACACAGAATATAGAAGATGAATCAAAAATCATCAGATGGTCAAACCTTGATTGATTCCAGACAACGACTGTCAGAGTCAGACTCAAAACTCAAGTCTTTTTTTTTTAAATGCTGACCACATTACATTTTATTGTTGTCCATGTATTCTGCACTATATTGCTAAAATGCCCCTTAGTTACATTTCCCTACACTATAAATCCCAGAAGTCTAAAAGGAACTAGTTAGCCACTAGACATGAGAAGCATCATCAAGTTGCCAACATGGGCCATGAGGGAAAAGCAATTTCTGTTTTCCAAGCTTCAACCGACTCTTCGGCTCTCGTGTCAACAAGTCCGTGACAAAACACGTTTGGTCGTGATCCAGTGCTATAATTACCTTTGGATAAAAATGTCAAAGTGTGGTAACTCCAATGAACTGAAAATAGAGGTGCAGTCTAATCCCTGGCGGCTGCTTTCGCTTTTCTGTACAGTCTTCATGAGCTGGTTTTATGTGACAGTTCTACACCTGAACAAAATGTCTGTCTGCAGCTTAAAGTGTAACTTATAGGTCTATTAAATTCGGTCCTCAGCCCGCGTCATGCTGCATTAGCAAAGTGAACAGCAGACCGAAAAGACTGGCAGTCATAAAAACGGTTCCACAGATATTCTTTAAATGTTGGAGTAAAACATGTACCTCGACATACAGAATAGCACAAGGACAAAAACATTAAATTCCAAAAATAGTTTAATAATCAGAAAGCATCATGATAATAAGGTGCTGAACTAGTGAATTATCAAAACAAATTGAACAGAGACTATAATCCTTTTAATAAATTAGTCGGTAAGTGTCAAGGAAAATTTATGGTTTCGTACCACAAAACAAGCTTGAAATTATTTACTCTTTTCCAACAGAGTATGAGAAATATTGAGGTTTTCTACAGTTATATATTATTTGGATGATGGTAGTAAAGAACACTCCGATTTATTCCTCAGTTACAATTCAGCCCCCCATCCCCAGGTTTCACATTTATTTAAAAAACATAAATAAATATCTCAAATAATTATGCATTGATTCTGTTGCTGAATTATTTAGAAGTCTAACTGGCAGTAAAGTTGAAAATTGAGCACAATTCCCATCTTACCTTCTTTCTTTTCATCTTCAAACCCTTTTTTTCAAAATTGTCCTCACTCAGCTCTATCCTACTTTTAATAACTTGCATGAAACAAATCTAACCCGAGTCGTCACTTCCTCGCATCATAAAGTCAGACGGAAAGATCTTTCATAAATCCTGCACAAAGTCACGGTTTTTCAGTTCACTGTCAAGTTATGTTAGCAGACCAGAGAAGATGCTGACAGAAATAGGCATCCGACTCTAACCTGTCAACTACAGAGCCTGACGTTACAGTTTTGATGTCAAACTGAAGCAACATGAGAGCTCGCTATTCTTTTGTATTTTCCCCAGCTTTTGCTAAATTTACTTTTATTCTAATGCTCTCTACCATGTTATAAATCAGCACCATTAAAATGAACAATGATTAAGGTGTTATTTTAAACCATTAACCAAAAGCAAAGTCTATTTGCAAAGTACAAGTAGTGGAATAAAGTTTTTTTTTTCCTCTCTTTTTTTTTAATTGAATTGAGTTATTCTCTTTTCTTGGACGGCATGTACCATATTCCTTTACATAAAAAAGAAAACATAGGACAATTATGGGATGTTTTAGGCTTCAGATGGTTTCACAACTAATTTGAAGTACAGCAGCTTGTGCTGACAGCAGATTTTTATTGAAAGGAAGCAGAAACTCTCCACCTGTAGTCACTGCTGCGTTTCCTGTCCAAACCATCAGCTTTAATTAGCCCATTTGCTGATCAGTCCGCATCCAGAATGCAGTTACCTGACGGTAAATCCCATTGCTCAGCAGTGCAACCATAAAATAAATGATTAAAAGAAAACAACAAAAAAAACATCAGATCTTTTGAATTATCGTTGACCGTTTCCTTGCTTTGGAAATGGTAATTTCACTTGCTGGAAAATGAAATGCTGAGCAAGATAAAAGAATATTAAATTTTTTGTAAAGAGTTCAGAAGCCTACAGTGCCTATTAAAAGCGTTCACCTCCTTGGCTGCTTTCCCCTTTTATTGCTTTTATAGATTCATTATAAAAGTATAAATTTGGCGAAGAGAATTTACAAAACCTAACCGTCTGATATCAAAGTGAAAACGGATTTCTACAAAATAGTGACAAATAAAAATATTTAACATAAAATAAGTGATTGCATAAATATTCACCCAGTTCAAGTCAGCATGTAGTTGAGGCACCTTTGGATGCAATGACAGGTCGTCACTTCTCAATCGGACCTTCTCCTCTGGACGCTGCATTTAAGCTCCATTCTTCCAGGCAAAACTGTTCAAGCTCCATTATGCGTCATAAAATCAGCAGACCTTTTTTTACGTCCTGCCACACATTCTCTGTCAGATTGAGGTCTTGGCTTTGACTGGACCACTTCAGAACATTCACCATGTTGTCCTAAAACCATTT
This sequence comes from Poecilia formosa, assembly GCF_000485575.1. Taxonomy (NCBI): domain Eukaryota; kingdom Metazoa; phylum Chordata; class Actinopteri; order Cyprinodontiformes; family Poeciliidae; genus Poecilia; species Poecilia formosa. The sequence goes on from NW_006800085.1 coordinate 911,739, forward strand.
CTGTGTAGCTTTATCTGGATGCTTCAGGTCTTTGTCTTCCTGGGGAATACATGTTGTCCAAAGCCGTGGTTTTCTTTCACTCAGGATTTCTCTACAGTTTTGCTGCATTGATTCTACCCTCTACATTTGCCTTCCATGGCTTGCAGCTGAGAAGCATTCCCTCAGCATGATGCTGACACCACCATGCTTCACATTGGGGATGGTGTATTTGTGGTGATTGTTTGTGTTTGGTGTCCTCTGACGAGCTTCTTGTCTGGTAGCTGAAAAGCTCCTTGTTGGTCTCATCACCAAAGAACTTTCTTCACCATCAGTTTTACCACAGCTGCTATGAGTAACTTTCTCATTGCAGCACTGAACTACGTCAGTCACGTCAAAGAGGTTGAATATTTATGCAATCACTTATTTTATGGTAAGTATTTTCAGTTACTTGTTGTTATTTTACAGAAAGATTTTTAATTTTCCATTGAAGAGGGTTTTTTTTGCAATATTTTGTCAAAAAAAAAAAAAATTTGTCCATGTTTGATTTATAAAGGGGATAAAAAAAGAAACACATTCAAGGTGATGAGTATTTTTTCATAGGCGCTGTATATTATAGACAATATAATGCTGTTTTAAGATGCTGCTTTAAGGCTTTTGTATTTTTATCAGAAATCTGACGTGTCTACTTTGACCCGTTTTTAACAAAATGCATGCCTGCAGCTTTGCGCATTACGTAACTTCATGCAGAGTATATCCGTTTTCGCCTCAGTCTACAGATTGCCTTTTCAGATTTGCCTTCCTTCATGTCAAATAAGCGATGTTTTACTTCCTTCCTGTTTATTTTTCCCCCTTCCACTCTGTCTCATCATTGCTTCTTATCCCCTGTGTTCCAGCTTCCTAGCAAACACTTTTCTCTTTTTTAACTACACTGTAGCTTTCTGTCTGACAGTGTGAGTTTCTTCGTTGCAGCAGAATGTCATGGAAGCAAATTATAATCAGGATTTTAACTAACAGACGAAAAAGTGCCACAAGTGGCATGTTCAAGAATAACCATCTTTTATGTCGCACAGCCCCTGGCACGGAGCTACATGTTCATTGCCGTATCCAATCAGGGTGTTTTCTTTTGGTCATGTGACAGAGGCATCCTTCTGCCTTCTTCTGTTTGTGACAGGCAGGGTGAGAAGCAAGGAGGGAGAATAAGAAGGACAAAGACACAAGTAAGCAGGGAAGCACAAACAGAAAAAGGAAAATGAGAGACAATTAAATTGAAATATATATTTAAAATATAGTTAAACTTGGGAAAGGAACGAGCTTTAGCTGTGGAGTTAAAGAAAGATGATGGATATTACAGAGACATGAACCAAGAAAAGCTGGAAAATCCTGAAAAAAAAATATAGAAAGCAAATATAGACACAAACCTACAACAGCAGAATAATAACATGCAGAACAGAGGGTCATTAAGAACACATCTTCATGTGTTTAGATCCAATGACATTAAGCAGAGCCCTAAAATGTCCTCTCAAGTGAAAATGACCAACAATATCTCTATTTGTTAAGCAACTATATAATGTTTGAAATAATAATGCAACTTTTACAATAGTCTTACATTAGTACACTAATGTAAAAGACTAATTACGCGGTATGCGATTCCTTCCATTTATAATCTACAAATGTATGCAGTTATGTTACCTGAGAGGGTTGGCCTTCCTGCTGAGCAACAAAGTACTCTCACAGCAGCAGAACGACTTTCAGTCCAATTCTACATTATTGTGTGCAGATGTGCCTTTTGATAAACCAGAAGAGTTTTGATCCACCATCTTGTGGACGTGTGTATTAATGATATAGAGCGTGAAGTTTAACTGTTTGTGTCCAAGGCCTCTTTGATGCCTGCAGCACAGAAGACGCTTTTCAGAAACAATGGAAGATTTTTAACCTGAAGCTAAATCAGTTCTCTGAAATCGTTAAAATATCTAATTAACTTGATGCTTCTACTATACAATTTGATTTTTTCTGATATAAACAAGGCATCCACAACATGTCCAAGCCCTTCTGCCGTTCTGTTGCTCCTTTTTTAGATGCAGCAAGTTGTCTAAAAGCCAGTAAGCTGCTGTGTGACTAGCTGCTTTGCTATTTGTATTAGCAAGTAATTGTACCCAATAAAAGGGGCCATTGAGAGCAACTTGACAGAACCTGCTCACAAAATCCCTGGTTTTTATTTATTTATTTATTTATTTATTTTATAGCCAAACATTCTTCAAATACCTTCATTTTCTACAAACTAAGGTTTAAAATCTCATAAAATACCTTCCCATAAAGTATTCATTATTAGTCTTGGAGGAGTTTCAGTGAAAAACCGTTTAATAGCTTTTTTACTTATTTGACAACATGAAGTAAAGAGCTTAGAATTCCCATGAAACAAAAATCACTGTGGTAGATGGAACTGCATAGCTCCATTTTGTTTTTAATGAAACAAATTAGACGAGATGGTCTTCTCCTAAAGTAATCTTATGAGTAACGTAGGTAAGCGACACCAGACATTGACATGAATTTCTAACAAAAAAAAATAAAAAATCAACACCTAGATTAAAACAACAGTAAAAGAAACCCAATTATAGTTTGAAAAGCAAGGATATGAGCAGTCTAGTCCCGGAACAACATCAAAAATGACCTTTATGGTTGCAATCAATATTTAGTTCCCCTCTTATCAAGCAGTAAAGTCGATCTGTTGGAGAGATTCAGCATCATATCCGTCTGAACACGCAGTTGGCAGCATTAAACAGAAATGTGTTTATACATCAACAATGTAATTAGGGTTTTCCTTCAACTCCTTCCCAGTGACACATCAGTAAACAAACTGCAAAGCCATAATTAGCAAAGCCCAATTAAACATTTAATGTCAGGTTCCAGCCATGACACCGGAAAATTTTCACATTGCACAGCAATAAGCCACAGCAAAAGAGGAGGATGCAATAAAAGAAATGTCATGAAGCATATACATATATTAAAAATTTGTCTTATTAATTGAAATTAAATATATTTCCCTTGCTATTCTAACATATTTTGTGGTAAGATTTTTTTTTTTTTACTTTTTAGTTTCAGATGGAAAAAAAACATCAAAAATAAACAACATAATGGATAATAATAATAATAATAATAATAATAATAATAATAATAATAATAATGGGATGCAAGTAAGAATCGCTCAAAAGTGAAATTATGACTGAAAAAGCCAAAGAAAAAGTATTTATCTTCCCTACAAGTGTCTTCTGTTTGATGATTTTGATGTTGAAGTTTTTCAGATCAACCAAGTTTTAACCTCGTCTTCAAAACATCTTGACGCAAATTCAACTTTGCGCCAATTTTTTGTTTTTTCAACAGAGTCCTAACTCTGGTTCTAAACCCTGGTAACAGCCAAGAACTAATTCAACGCTGGACCACTTTAATCAGGAGCAAGATCAAATCAAAACGCTGTGAAGCATTCACAAAGACCTTTTGTTTCTTAAAACGGCATTAATAAATTACATTTGTATTTAAAGAGGCTGTGACTGTCTGATATTTAGGTCTGTTTGATATTCCAAACGTGTAAGTGTAACAGAAAAGCAAAAACTGAATACATTTATGAGGGGCCAAATGAGTGCAATTGAGAGCATAATATTAAAAGAAAGGGGAGAAGAAAGCCAAGTGTCCCGAGACATCTCTCTGATTAAGGACTTTCAGCTGACACTATAATTAAATATGGATAGGCTGCAGAGCTCTCCCTCTCACACACACACGCGCGCGCACACACACACACACACACACACACACAGAAATAAACATTAAGCTCTCCACTTCCTCTGCTGATTTAGGTTCTGGTAAGTTGTGTATAATTCTCCTAAAAAAAGGTCATTTGCAGTTACATAAATCCTCATTCATGCATATATATCATTTCTGTATCACTAGAGAGTTGGAATAAAACAAGTACAGTTTTTAATGGCTAACAGTGAAATAAAGATGATCGGTGTTAACATGGACCCGTTTTATTTTGAAAAACCAAAATAGGAAATATTGCAGGACTACTGAGACAGAATTTAGACATAGACATAACTCTGCTTTAAACTTTAAATAACATTTTGAAACAAATCTCAAGTTTCCAAGTAGCTTAAAGTGCATTTTGTGATCTATCCATGACACAAGCTAATATAAAAAAAAACAGTATCACTGTAATTGTGCTCAACTATCTAATGCAAAAAGTCAGACTCTAACCCTCCTTTAAACACAACAAAAACAACCAATTTTGCAGCAGGTTTTCCACCTAACCCAACAGTAAATGTGAACTTTATGTCCCTTCCTGAAAGGCTCCTACAGTTCATCATGAATCCCCGATGCATCTACATGATCACATTTCTAAGAATCTTATGCATTGGACTCATCACTTGCACCCACACACAGCTTCTTACCTCCACAAAGATGAAACAGGGGATGATGGAGTAGCTGCGTAAAGTGTTGTGGGACGCCATCTTGTCTCCAAGGAGACTATGCGCTCTTAAGATTCAAAGGAGTTCACTCTGTGAAAAACATAAAAAAACATCAAGTGTCAGTTGTCATCTGATCACATCACACACTTCCTACCCCGTCGCAATCTGTTTTAGCGGAACTACCACTGTGATATTGATGTGCCACTTGGAACAAGAAGATCGATTGCTCTCAATATTTGATCAATCACCTAGTCAATGAAATCTACCAGATTTTCCTTCGTAGGCTCCGATTAGCAGAACATTTTTTTTTCCTGTAAAATGTAGTAAATCCAAAAACTACCACTTTATGTGGCCGGTAAACATATCAGACCATTTTTCATTAACTTTGCTTTGAGTGTTCAAGAAAGAATTGTGCTATCTGACAATAATAATATAATGGGAAAATAATAGTTTTTTTCCTTGGTTTGGTTTTTTTGAAAATGTTGGCCTCGAGACTCAAAGCGAATTTTAAGTCAGGAAAAAATATTTGTGGAAACGTTATCCAAAGGCTTTGAAGTGACACTTGCATTTCCACAGAAACAATTACATGTGTGACAAAAGACATTCTTCTCAAATCAAATCAAATGTTATTTGTGCAGCACATTTCAGCAACAAGGCAGTTCAAAGTGCTTTACACCATAAAAACACAAAAAAAACAACTAAAACGTTACATTTTTCCAAGTCCCATCATTTACACATCAAATGTTGGTTTGTGTTTCTTTAATTATGATACAAAAGCAGCTCTAAATTTTTAGTCCACATTCAACTCAGTGTTTCAGCTGTTACACAATTTTCTGGAAATTCTCAGTGTTTGGGATGCAGAGCAGACCAGAACCAGAAGACTTGAGCGGCCTGGAAGGTTGATACAACAACAGCAGATCTTTAATGTCTTGTGGTGCCAAACCGTTCAGTGATTTATAAACTAACAGTATTTTAAAGTCTATTCTCTGAGCTACAGGGAGCCAGTGTAATGACTTTTTAACCAGAGTGATGTGCTCTGTCTTCCTGGTTTTAGTGAGAAGCTTAAGTACAGTTTTTTTTTAAGTTTTTTTTTAAGTCAGATTAATTGTGGGCATTGGGAATGTGTGGGAAAAAAGCTGGATTTGTGCTGGTTAGAGACAGAACGGCTGCCATTTATTTTTAAAAAGCAGCTGTATTAAATGTTGTTTGATTCTTGATCAAATTCAAAATGTTGTTGGTAGTTGATTGAAATGAAGAAAAAAAAAACTTATAAAAATTACTGAGAAATGTATGTCCTTAATTGAGATCAAAATAACACCAGAGAACAAGTTTTAACTGAAAAACAACAGCTGTGTTTACATTTAGCAAAACTAAGTCTCAACTCTAAATTGATGGAACTGATTCTTTTCATGTCGTTTTGTAAAATGGGCAGGAATGTCTTCTTTCTGGCTTGTATTGCGTTAGCTGTGTGATGTAATAAGAGGTCCCTGCTCATTTTAAAAGAAATGGGCGGTTTTTAAAAGCTCATTTCATAAAGATAAAAACATCTGATTACATTGTAATTACTGCTGATTTAAAGCTCTGACCCTCAGTCGATATTAAGTGGTCATGAATGTTTCATGAAGTTATAATTGCCTTTAATTGCCTATTAGGGAATAAAGTTCCTAATTTGAGCTTCTGTCGTTTTACTGCACAATCCTGAATAATGAATGGAGTGAACACAGAATATATCAGCCTCTGCAGAACCTCTCTGCTGTAGAAAACAAACGTAATGGCACCAGTACAACCAGCAGATGTGAAAATATATTACGTCACTGATCACACCCTTTGCACAGGCATGAATCTCATTTTGGATTTCACAAGTGGTAGAAGAGAAAACTGGTCAGCTTTTATCTTAAACAAACCTTTTATTGCAAAAATAATCTGTAAAATGCAAAGACGATACGTAGTATTTTCAAATGTGAGCAGTTAATGATGTACCTCCATTCACCAGGCAGATTTTCTGGTGAAGTGGGTTGAGTGGTGACTGTCCTGACAATTAAAAATAACCTTTTCTTGCGTCTTTGAACGCACCGCGACTAAGTGGAACTTGAAACACTTTGTTGTGAATCACCGAGTGGAGAGGACACAGGGTTAGACATTTGAAGCATCTGCATTGTGCTTAAATCTAAAGTCAGAAAAATAATAAAAAAGGACAGGGTTTTTCCCAGTGAAGTTCAGGTTGTAGTCCCAGCAGCCACTCTGAGTGCCTTTGATTTAAGTGCAGCTTAATTTATAAAACTTATAATTTGCAATCAAGAGGCAAATATGCACTTTTCTGTTTGGTCTTATGACCATCAAGATATACTTTTCGGTGTGCATGGTTATAATTAAGAGAAGAGATTGTTTATTATGGTGCACTTTAATATTTTTGAAATATGCAAAACAAGTCTAAAAATGTAAATAAAATAAAATAAAATAAAATAAAAAAGGAAATCAGAATTGGAAAGAAGAGAGTAATTCTTTTAAGACATACTTATTTGCAAATATTTCCAAACAACAACATGTAGGGCACTATTTGTACAACTTCTGTGACACGTAACCTTTTCAGTTGTTGACAGATATTTATCAAAACACATTTGCAATTCAGCCAGAACTTAGAAAAATGTTATTTTGTGCACTGCCAGACCTTGACCAAAATTGAACATGGCAAAGTGAAATTGGTTTCTTGGTACAAATACTAAAACAAATGTATGCAAGTTGATTTTCAAACTTTATTTTATGTTTTTTTATTTTATTTTTTTGCAACAAAGCATTTCCAGTGCTCAACCAGTTCTGCTGTAGCCAGTTGTTAACTGGTTCTATATACGGTTGAACTTGGTTTTCGTCAGCCAGAGAGCCAGTTCAGAGTCATGTCATTGCTTCAGTCAGAAGATGCCTTATGACAAGACTTTTAAGAATGCGTAGTCCCACAAACACAGTATTGCTTTAAAAAACAAAAACAAAAGAGAACAGAACACAATAATTCCATTCAATCATATTTTTAAATATATTGGTATGTAGTGATGTTAAACCGAAACTAAACATATTAAAATATTGTCACTTCTCTGTTTGGAACAAAAAGCCCGCAGCACATTATGAAGTGGCATCAAGAGCTATTATTTCACTATTGTTGAAATAGCAGCTACTATTATTATTGTTGTGTAAAATTATTCCAGACTGAAACCATCGGTCTGCTAACTGAAAACCTCTCACGTTCGCTGCGTCCAACTCCTGTGCCAATCTGAAACTAAACACTTCAATCTCCTTCAGTCACTACACCCTGACAGCCAGTATTGATGTTGGCAGGTCTAATCAGTCCCTAAGTGGCTGTCCCTAACCCATTTAACACTCCACCCGACCTGCTCAGGGCTGCATTAGATGCCAAAAATCAGTTCGTTTCCCAGTACTTAAAAGCAATTCGCTGGAGTTTCAGCAAAACAAATCTGTAAGAGTGTCAATGAAACACAACCTGCAGCGGAAGACTCCGGTCCCGTACAGATCATTCCTCTTTGTGCCGTCTTCTAATCTATCTTTGTCTTCGCTTGAAGGAAGCTCAGCGCAAACATTAACTCGCTGTCGTCGCAGAGCCGGAGGAAACTCACTCTCCTTTTCAAGGACGCGTCAACCGGGCGGAGAGCCGTCGAGTGAATTTAAACTGAGGTTCTCCGTTTTATGGATGATGCTCGCACGGTTCTCTGAAACCGCAAGCATTCACCTGAAAAGGCTTCTTGGACGCCTGAAGGAACCTGCATGGCATGAAATTAAAAAAAATATATATATATATTTAAAAAATCCATAAAAATAGTTCTACCAAAAAACCAATGCAATCCATCTCAATCCACTTTCAATGATCTCCTCAAACTCAGTGACATTTCATATCCGCAGAAGGGAGAAACAATAGTTTATTTTTTTTTTTTTATTGCTGTAAAAAAAATCCACTAGAATTAAATTAAATGACCATGCTAATGAAGTGTACTTAAAAAAAAATCTAATACAACATGAGGGGTTTTTTAGTGTTTCCCTTAAACTGCTGAAATTATTTACGTGCATTACCTGCAGCTTATATCAATGAAACTCCCATCACAATAAAATAATAATTAAGCACCTAAATCAGCATGTTCTGAATTTCTCTGATCTCTCTGCAAAGTCAGATTTTCTGCTTCATTCATTTTATGATCTATTCAAAACTAAAGCAGTGTTCCACTACAGGATGTGAGTGGAAGAAAATGGCTATTAAAATAAAAGTTTAAAGTCATTATATTATTTTATGATGTTGTTCTTATGTAAAACTCACATTTTGGAATTGTAGTCAAAATTAAGGGGAGGTTTCATCAGACAGCAACACATGCAACCACAAACTCTATTTTACTGAAGCAAAAAGGTTTCGGTCTTGAAGCCCTAATCTTCAGTCCAAACCTGCAGTATATATGAGGTTGTAACAGGTGGAGTAGAAGCAATGCTTGGGAGAAATTCCTGCAGCTCCTTAAGGGTTGCTGTTGGCTTCTTGGCAAACTCTTTAACACAAATCTGCATTGTCCTTTTCGCTTGTTTTGGAGAAACGTCCAGTTTTTGTAATTTCACTTTTTGCCTGCGTTTCCTCCAAATTTTGTCGACTACTTTTATAGTGCCATACAATATGAACATATACATCTTTATAAAATGAGATACCCAGGATCATTTGCTGTAAGCTCTCTGTGAACTATAGCTTTAGTTAAAGGGTAGCAGAAGCTGGTTTTAGATTCACCAGATTCATAATTGATGACAGGTGTGAATTCATGAAACTGAATGAGGAATGAATCAGAATTAAAAGAACACTTTCGAGCACCACTCCAGTAAAAATATACTGACTCATTGGATTTTGAGTAAAACCCAGTCTTCTATCATTGTAGTAGCAAAAACACTCACACTTCTTTCTATTAAGGTCAATAATCTGTGACTTCACACAAATTGCAGCCTGAGCCACAAAGGAAATCTATCTGCTTGTGTGGCCCAGTCAAAGTCCAGACCTGAAGCCAACTCAGAATCTGTGCCAAGACTTTAAAATTGATGTTCACAGATTCTCTCAATCCAATCTGACTGAACTTTAGTTGTAAAAGAGTTTCTCAATCCGAGTTTCTCAATACCTCAAAAGAACTGCAGCTGTGGTCTACAATACTGACTCAAGAGAGCAATCAAATATGGCTTCCAACAAGAATAGAAGGTTTGCAGCTACCTAAGCGTCCAAACAAGCTGAAAATTCACTTATCAATTCCTATCGAAATGTTAAATCTGTTGAGCTCTTTGTTAAAAAACAAATATAAAACCTTGCAGGCTGACTTTTCTTTTTTCTTTTTTCCCCTCTACGTAGGGTCAGAGTACAGAGACAATGCATTTGGAGAAATATGGGAATGTGACAGTTTTACTGTGAACATGATGATTTCACCAGAGGCTCTGTGACAGATGATTCAAATAAAAAAAAATAATAAAGGGCCCACACTCCATGTCAAACAGTTTACACCACACTCATTTATTTTGCACTCAGCAGACCGGACGCACAGCTCAGAACAATTGAGCCTATAGTCACGGTAAGAGCTTAACACAATTTATCTTCTCCCAGAACCTCAAGACATTTTTAAAAAGAATACGCTCCAAAAACAATATCCAAGGAGAATTTTTATTCTAGTTAAGAGCCAGTTAATTACAGTCAGAAGTGACAAGATCAGATCATCTACCCAGGGGCAAGCTCATCAAACGAGTCGCCCACAGGACTTGTCAGCACTCATCAGTATCTCCGCAGCCCAACCACTCAGCTGTGATGGCTTTTTCTAGTTGTGACTGTGCTCCAATCAGAGACAGCAGGGGCTGGAAGTGAAATATTGAGCCCAGAAATATCACATCTGAAAACCCATCTCCTGATCTCCAGTTGATTTTTGTCCCTGCAGAAAGATGACGACTGATTGAGAGTTGTTTACCTGCCACAGCAAGTTTGGCATCGAGTGGAAAATCAGAAGCTGGGTCTGGAAACCTTAAATGATTTCCTTCCATTGTCACATTCTTATCTTTATGCGCTCCTGGATTGAGCTAGAATTGCATTTTGCTTAAACTACAGCACTTCTTGTGCTTTTACAAACGGGCTGGTGCGACTACTTTAAAACCTTTCCATTTCAATTTAAGGTTAAAAGAAGAAAATGCTGCATCCACAGTAGGTACAACATTTGCAAAACAAAACAGACTGAAAAATCTTATTTCTTACATCTTATTTCACAGGTCCACAAATGCTAGTTCCCACCTAGAGTATTTTTTTTTCTACACACAGTCTAGTTTTACCACTTGTGAATGAAAGAAGTACATTGTGCCTTCCTACCCTGATTTTGTCCAGACTTACTGCCATTTCATCCATATAAACAAACTGTTTATATGGATGCTAAGCAGTTCATTTCTCGTTAGATTTTTCTAAAATTATAGTAATCGTTTTGGCCAGGACCAAAACTACTCTAAGAGTGAATCAAAGCCTCAGGAAGATGACAAAAGATCCCAGAACAAGAGTCAAAGCAGGCGCCTTAGTTAAGATCAGTGTTAAAGATTCAACAATAAGAAATAAACTAAGAAAAAAATTGCATCTTCACGTAAAGACCTGTCTCACATGTGCCTAAAAAAAATCTTCATCAACCTCAAGACTTTTGGGAAAATATCCTGTGTACTGCAAAGACTAAAGTGGAGCTTTTTGTAAGTTGTGCATCCTGTTACATCTGGCATAAAAAAGAAAATCATACAGTTAAATATGGCGGCGGTAGAGTCATGGCATGGGGCTGAATTCCTGCTTTGCAATCTGAATTGATGGAAGCATAAACTCTGCTCTTTACCAGAAAATCTTGAAGGTAAACTTTCAGCCAACAGCTTGTGAAGCTCAAGTGCACTCGAATTATGCAGCAGGAAAATGCTCTGAAGCACACCAGCAAATCCACCTCTGAATGGGAAAAAATGACCCACAAGATTAGTTTTGGAGTGCATGAAAATCCAACTGAGATGCTGTAGCACCTCAAGTAGACTGTTCATGTTTGAAAAACATCAAATGTGACTTAATTAAAACATATTTGCAGACAAGAGTGAACCAAACTGCCCCTGCAGCAACTTGTTGCCCACTATTGCAATTTTTGCCAAGGGTGCCACAATCAGCAATTCCAGTTCAGTGCAAAATTGACACCCATGGCAGATTAAACTTTTAATTTCACCAACATGTTTCTCCTGACGATAAGCAACGTTAACGTTTCGGAGAGGTCCGCCCAAACATAAAAACCGCTCAGTAATTATAAGAAGGGTACGAAAAGGAAACGCTCTTTTTCATATTGTTTTAGGGGTTTTATCTTTTCAGAGATGCCCATCTCATTAAACAAACATCAGAGCCAAAGCTGCCTCCTTTTTGATGTTTCTAATATACTCGGATGTTTGTGGTGTAATTTTTTGAAGCCGCTGACTATTGAGAGGAGGAAATTAGCTTTTTTGTTTTTTGGTACCTTTATGCAGTGTTTTGTATCGTCAGTCTTTTGTTCTTCAGCTCCTCAAGCTGATTTTCAGTTTCTTGATTTTTACTATAAAGCCTCAGAAAAATCTTGCCTGCAAACAGTCCAAGTGTTCAGCAGTTGATATTCAGCTACAATGAAACTCAAGGAGGTTTTTTGGATGCGCAAACACTCCAGCTGTCACCAGATAGCAAATATGCACTTTGCAGCTTGTTGAGAAAAAGATTCACAGATAACAGGATATGCAGATCTCATTTTTCTTTTGCTTCTTCCCTCCTCTTCTGCTGTCTGCACAACAGCTTCCTGAGACTGAAACAGTAAAGTCCCATGGCTAACACTCTTGCCAACAGAGAATCTTTGGTGCTAAAAATAGTTTCCAATCCTCCCTTGTAGCACTTTTTAAAGTGCTCCATGGGAATTTTTTTTTCATACTGTAAAGTCATTGCTTTTCTTACAAAGCCAACTTCTGACAAAACCAGAATCTAAATATCACCCTGGGATAGAATAGTCACAATCTTCCATTATATTATATTTTAGAGAACTGCTGTTGCAAGCTTTCTCTAACATCCTAAAAGAATACAGACATGCACATATACGCAAGTGAAAGTTAACATGAAAGATAACCTCCATCTTTCCAATCCATTCTCCCCAAGGTGTTAAACATCAGACAGAACACTGAATTCAATCAGGTGTGGGGAGAGGGATGAGCAAATCGAGAAACAGAAAGTACAAGAGTGGGACAAAAAAAGGACACAGAGAATTAGAGATAAAAAAAAAACTGAAAACTTGCATAGTTTTATTTGGTGAGAAACTTATCCTATTCTATGTGCAGAGGCTTGTCTTTATCAATGGTTTTACAAGGTTTACTAAACTGATTGACCATAACATTATTAAGATTTGCCCAAGAGCTTGCTGGTCCCCATTCGGTAGCAAATCAGCCCTGACCCATGGCAGCAAAGACTCCACCAGACCCCTGAAGGTGCGCTGTGGTGTCTGGCACCGACATGTAAGCAGCAGATCTTTTAAGTCCTGGAAGCTGAAAGATGGGCTCGCCATGGATCAGAGTAGTTTATCCGGCACATCCACAGATGCTCCACTGGAGAACTTAAAAATCAAGTCAACACCTCAAGCTTGTTGTTCTCCTTAAACCACCACCTTGGTAACGCAGTGTTGTGCTGCTCCACTCTGCTGCTCCAACTTGGTTTTGCCCACCACCAGCTGAAAGCTGCAATAAGGAATGAGCTCTTCCCAGACTAGTCTGATGTGGCGTGCTTGAAGAAGACATCAGGCACCTGACTGTCGGTACCAGGTGTGCCAGATGCTCAAAACAAGCATCAATAGTGGAATAAGCTGCTTGGCACTGGCAGATAGGATTTGGCAAGTTTTGTTATGGATGCAGTCCACATACTCAACCCTGCTGCTCAATCCATAAATACATGTTCCTTACAAATGTGGAACAACTCGAGGGAAAGTAAGCAGGCTGTCCAACAGCACCATTTATTGCCAAGAAGCATTGTTCTAACAAAAACAAAAGTCAGAAAACTCTGATTTCCCTGTTTTTGCCAAATTTGTTTTTATCTTAAAACTGTTTTTACATAGCTGGTTTGCAATACAAAGTACATATGACTTGTAAAAAGAATGGACATTTAAATGACAGGGTTAACAATGGCCTCAAAAATGTTTGAGCTCACTGGCCCAGCTGTCTGTTTTGTCAGTGGTCTTATCCCAGACTTGTGACTAATCTGTCAAATTCAATTATTTCTCATGCATGTGGTGTGACAAAAGAAACAAATCATGCCAACTTGCAAATGAGTCTTTGTAGCTCCTAATTAGCTTTTCGCATTAGTGGTATATTTTTAACATTTGGGAAGCTAAAGTTAAATTAGATTCTATAAACTGCAGTTCCACAACTATTTTGTGCATATGCTTCTGTAAAGCAACACACAATTTGTTAAGGTATAAAAAATGAGTGTTGCTTTGCAGCCCAACAAATGTCACTAAGCAGAAAAAGCCTAGAGGTATCTGCATATGCATGATTAAAAGTTGTTAAGAAAATAAATCCTGACTTCCCATGAGTGTCCCATGTGTTTTCACTTCATTTTAAACATTCAGTGATCCAGTACAAGTTTTTTTTTCTCCTGCTGCCTTGTAACATCTCTGGATTTTAGTCTATAGTGAGATCAAACGGGCTTTTTGATCTGAGCATTCAGCTATTTCAGAATCATCACAATAACATCCGCATTCTCCTTACCCCGGCTGAAGAGAAAGGAAAATCTCACATTTCTGTGCTGCAACTTTTGTTTTAATTAGATTTGTTCCAGCAAAACATTGGGTGAAAATTCTTTTAACTTCTGAACATTTTATGCCACACATAAGAAGCAAGTCTGGATCGGCTTCCCACCGCACATACAGTCTTAGTTTAAATATGAACTCTTATCACATGGTGACAGGAATCTGTAGCTGTTATTCCATATTTAGCTGCATCTGATTCATTACAGGTGAAATTAGCAGCGTCCAAGATGTACAACCTCAAACTGCTGGAGAAAAGCACGAGTTCCCACGAAACCATGAACAGGACTAAGAGGGTATGACCTGCCAAACCACGCAGCAGACCGATGACAGATAGATGGACACATGGGATTTACCAGCCAAAGATAAATGTCAGTTTATTTAGCAAGTTGAGTGGCATTTGAACAGCGACAGCAGCATCACAGTCACAACAAGATGCCAAGTTACACCAATACACATGTTCCTGTTTGTGAAATGGGTCAAAGAGTGGTTTGCCATTTTTTAAGTTTGGTTGTCTTCTTCTGCACTCGTTAGAAAAGAGGAAGGGAAGGCCCAAAGCCATCTCCAAACAAGCCTAAGCCCTAACAGCATTTAAAGCAAACAGATCCTTTCATAATACACTTTAGTTGTGCAAGATAGTTGAAAGGCAGGGTTTTATAAGAGGCAGACCATCATGGATAGATGATGCATCAAATAAAACAGCAGAGGCCAACTACATTTTTCTCTAAAAGAGTTGTCTAACAGACTGTGAGGTGCCCACTCTTGTGCTTAAGACACTTTTTGAAGACGATTATGAAACAAATCAAGCAGATGCGTATTTTTAACAGAAAGACATTTCAATATGTAACAGCAGCTGGGTAGCTTGAGCAGGGTCACCTCTCTGACCATCAAACACATGTATAACAAGTATAGCTTCTCAGGTAAGAAAGCGTGTTGTTATTTTATCATTTTGTTCTTTAATGAGCTCTTTGCGAGTAAAACGTGTTGGCTGACATCCAGGGCATAGAATTAAATGCTTGCGAACTCTTTCAAAACCTCTGGTTGCACCTCAGTAATCTATTTTAACTCCCTTAGACAACGTTTACAACATGCCTTGCATTGAGATGGTACGTTCGGCTTGAACAGCTTCAGTAGTAGGCAGGCTTTTTTGCACAACTTGCACACAACAATGGTCTTTTCCACTGTTCCATCAAATCGCTTTCTGAGGTAAAAATCCATAGTGGACCAAAAAAAGCAGTTTTGTCATCCATCGCTTTGATACAGCCTGTGTATCAGATTCACGGATGTACCAGAAACACAGAAGGAAGGTTCCAGCTCAGGACTTTTGCATTAAAAAAAAGAAGATTTAATTCCATTAAAATTACTTTTAATGCGTTAATGTCCCACTCTTAGATTACATATTTCTGTATGTGAATTGGTATATTTGTACTGTGAAGTGTATCGCAATGACATCTGAATTGAACATAGACAAAATCGGCTTTAGTCTTACACATGGTCAGCCTAACTCTTAGGATCCATCCCCCTTTTTTCTGCTTCTATCAGTCTGCAGCAGGTTGATGGGGTATTCTGACAACTATCCCAAGCCAAAAAATGATCGTGACAATCTTTTTAAACTTACGTTCAAGGGGACAACACTGCAAAGCAGCCCTTCCCTCAATAAAAAAATGCTGCTTTGCAGTGCTGCAGGGACATGCAGTGGACTACACCTGCTTTGCAGATTTGAACTCTATGAGTTTTATGATTGGCCAGGTCTTTTTCTATCAAAAATTTTAACTAACCACTACAGCGTGAAGGTCTTTCTTATGAGTGAATGATTTTAAAATGTATATCTATATGTGGTGATGTTCAAATTTGAAATGCTAAACAGTAAGCCACACTGCAAAATCTGGCAACGCCATTCTAGCTCATCTACCGGGAGATTTATCACCTGTATGTATCAGCGTTTTCAAATAAAGGCAGGGTCACTCATTCTCCAGTGACAGGTCTTATCTCGCCCAATAGGGCCGATCATTCCCAGGGGGCATCGCTGTGACAGATCTATTACCCAATCGAGACACCACCACTGCACTAATAACACTGCCCCCCATGTCTAGATGTAATCAAATTCCTGCTAGCGTTGAGCCATGGAGGAGGTTTATCTGTGATTCCGCCCGTACATGTATGTCTGCGGGTGCGAGACTGCATGGAAAATCAATATTTAGTCCCTTCTCAGGATGGATTTTAGAGATGGGTTCAAATGTCACTTCTTTCTGCAGCTTCACTGGAATCTGATTATTTAAAAAAAAGGGGGAAGAAAGCAGACTGAATTCGATTTGTTTTATCTTGATTTGTAAAACTCAACCTTTTATTGCAAGAATTTTTTCTTTCTTAATGCTTCATGTGCATAAATCCAAAGCTAGATGAATGGATCAAGTAATACAAAGAGATGAAAACAACAGTATCCAGTTTCTGTAAGCAATTTGTTACAGCTGATCAGGATGCATCTTGAATTTCATGTGGACGCTATGATTCATCACTGAGGAAGCGACCTCACACAAGACATGAATTATTTAATCGGCCTCGGTGGACGGTCCACTGTCCTGCAGGATTCCCTCTAATATTTCTGTACCTGGAGACTAGTCACGATAAGTAGCGCATATTTTACCTCAGAAATCTTTCCCGTCACATTTCTATCAACAAATTGAGAATGAATAGTGTCTCATATTTTTATGTGAGGCAGGCATAATAAACATGCATAGATCACAGACCTTTAAGCATAACCTAAATGCAGCTCAAGATTGAACATTTCTCTGCATCCCTTCAGCTTCCCTGTCCCCTACTGAAGAAAAAGTACAACCAGAGCATGGTGCCGCCACCACCATTTTACCTGTTTTTCTTAGAACCAATTTAAAATCTATAATGGCAGTACTTATAGATGTTTTGAGATCAGATGGTAATAAATTCACTTTTTGATATTTGAAAGTGAGTAAACTTATCCATTAAGTGGAAAACCAAAATGTTTGACCTGGCAAAAAAAAAAAAAAAGCATTTTGATTTAAAATAACCCAATTACAACCTTTGCATAAGACACGATTAGACACAGATAGAAGTTAAATCAAATATTTTTTCCATTCTGATTCAGACCTGAACAATTATAAAAGGAAGTCCCATACTTTTCTAGACTTTTCAACATTGCGTAGGAACCCTTCATAGGCCTCTACCGCACAGTCATTCTTGGTGATGATTATGCTTTAGGCAAATTATGTCACTGTGACCTCAGCCTGGCTAGCTGTCTAAGCATCAACAGGAAAATGCACACATCCAAGCATCCACTAAACAGCCTATATGCCAACTAACATATGCAGCGATTTGAAAAGTGAGCGTACACTCACTGCCTATGAGAGCAACCACATAGAGACACACTCAGGTGCACATTTGTGTAGTTTGTGGCTGGGATCCAAGAGGCACCGAGCGTTCACCAGATCCTACTGACAGCCTTGGAAAAGGCTCACCTGATGGTCCAACTACCGGCCATCTGGCCGCTGAATAACACTACTCGTCTGCTTTGGCTCACACAACAGACACGAGCTAAGACACGCCCGTAAATATACGAGCACATGCAGTAAGATGCCCCGTTTAGGATGGAAGGTGAAAATATGCTGCCTCTCTGGGTGGGTAATGCTTTCTTGTCTTCAATGCTCAGCCAAGCTGAGGAGGGTTCAGTGCAACTGTGCATGCTCACAGTTGGTTAAGGGCATGCAATGAACGGACAGGCGAGATTTAATCCTGCAGGTGACTCAACATAAGTAGCAATGGCTCCTGTAGTAATGACTTCACATATTATTTACTCTCAATTCCTGGTCACAATGTACAGTTTATAACTGTGGCAGAGAATGAATGTATTTTTGCCCACATAAAGAGGAGTCTATTATTTAAATACCTTATCGGTGCATTACAAACATCTTAAATCCTAATTTTTACTCCACAAAAGCAAAATGTGATGGATCTGCACGCATTAAATTCATTTATTCCCCCTGCATAAGCCATTACAGTAAATGCATGGCACTGCAGTGGAAACATAATGAAAGAAGAGGCAATCGGAACACGCTGATGATGACACATGCAACACTGATTTAATTTCAAGGTTGCCCTGAAACGATCATAAAGACCCCTAATAGGCTTGGGAATTCCGTCTTTGAGGGATCAGCGGCGTCTTTGCACGGCTACGGGTGCTGCTGGAGGAGACATGGCCAGGATCTGATGTTGGGGGGGCGGGGAAACGGGCCACATTTTTTTTCCCCCGTTGGGCTGAAAACACATTTTGCTCGGCAACGGAGGCGATATTTACACACACCAAGAATACATTAAAAAATCTCACGTTGCTCTTGTTGGCTGTGCAAAAAAAGGTTGAGGACATCCCCAGTTATGCTTTAAATAAGCGCTATAAGGTGGCCACTGTTGCTGGTGAAAACAGACAGGTGCCTGTGAAATACCGATATTCTGTCTAAATAGCAGTTTTAACAGATTCCCATCAAAACTGAGCTATTCTTGTTAATTATTGGATCAATCTAATTAAATCTGACCCCAGCGTTGTCTTTTAATTAGAAATCTGAACTTGGCTCAGCAACAGACAATAGCACCATAGTCCCGTTTCCCCTTCAGCATCTGCGGCACAGACACTTACCGCTATGGGATGCAGCGATATTCCGGACAAAAAGGCGACTCCATAAAAGAAGAAAGGGAGGAAAGTAACAAAAGGTAGCCGAGAGCAGCCCACCTCCTCCTACTAGTAGTCCTACTACTCCATGAGGCTCGGCCAAGCCACCGCTCTGTCGGTTTGTGATGTGGATCACGCAGCGTGTGAGCCCATGAGGATGGATGCTGTGTGTTGTTGGAGGGACGGAAGGGGGCGGGGCCAGGCGGCTCCAGCGGAGCGTGGATAATTCTGTAAAGGGACCTTGTGTTACAAGTAAGCAGGCTGTCTAGCCCCATATATTCCCTGGCAGCCTGCCCTCTAGGCCCCCTGTGTACTTAAAGGAAGCCCTCCACGTTTCTTTAGCATAGAGGGGGAAAGTGGATGTCTCTTTAAGAGCCCTGTTTACTATGCATGAAGCGTCATTGCTTCACAGGTGGATGGTTGGCTGAGGAGTGGCTGCCTCTGCTGCTGATTGGGTTTCAAAGAGCCATGGTCATAAATTATCGTATCTTTTCGTTCTTTCTTTCTTTTTTTTATAAATCTTTTTTATTTAACCACGGTCGGGTAAATTCGACCGATGGAATAGAGGTTCCATCCATCCATATCCTTTCAGCGGTGGGGGAGGGGAGGAGGTTCCCATCTCCAGCAGTTAATTGGGCAAAAGGCAGAGTGCACCCTGGACAGGTCGCCAGTCCATGACAGGCAACCAGTTAACCTAAAATTAATTGAGTAGCGGGAGCAAACCCATGGAGTTATCACTCCCTTAAGCTACTCTCCAATACACCTTTATATCAAAATACATGTGACAGTCAATTTATTTAATGTCAGTTTAAATTATCTCATTGTTCACTAGAGCACACCAACTGTTTAATACGTAAATAAATAAAATAGTGACTTTACATTTTATAGGCTCAACAATTCATAGTTGTTATAATTGTTTTCTAATAAATTACTGAGTTACAAAAAATGCTGAATTTATTTGTTTAATTTATTAATTTCTACATATATTCATAAACATATGTTTGTTAAAGAAAAACTTACTTTAAAAAAACTGCCATATTTTACTGTGGACCTTCTCTGCATATGAAAGTGTTCACACCGAAGACGGTTTACCTCCTGAAGTCCAAATGTATATAAAAAAAACACTTCAGTCAAGTCAACCTGCAGCCTCAAAAGAAACTGCATGCCAAGCATTTCAGTGGCTGTAAGATTCTCATATTTCTTTGGAGAAAACCCACCTATAAATAAAACAGCTGAGTTATTGCTCAACCTGGACTGCTGAACTAAATCATTTTCTTCATATTTAAGCAGGGCAGCGTAGTGTATAAGGCTTTATTTAAAATTGATATTATTTTTAGTTCCACATAATGGGAAACCCAAATTGCTTTATCAGCACTGCTTGCTTTCTAAAACATGTTAATTTATAGGGTAGAGTGGTCTGAAAACTGGACCTCCGCTGGAATTGTCCATGGGGTAAATACTGGATTTAATTTTACTAAATGACCCCAAATATCTAAAATGCATAAACAGAAATCCTACAGGAAGGGTGGACTGCCACTTCCTAACTTGAACTTGAATCAATGGATAGCTAATATGCGCTCCTGGAACTAATGGTCATAATTCATGGAGAATATAAGTGATAGATTTGATGTAAAATAATGTTTTTCCATTGAAAAACAGGATTCACATGAGTTCTAATAGACATAGGGATAGTTGCTTACATGAAGATATGACAAGCTTTTAAAATGTTACAGACTTGAAACCCTCAGAATTGTTCAACATATCAGACCTTTAGAATAAGATCCATTGAATAAGATACGAGAGAAAGTACCAATGAAAATAGTTTTATTTGGGTGTATAGAGCAGAGAGGATGGCATATTTCCATGCAAGAAAGGGAGATGTTTTTTTGGAAACACTGGTTATCCAAAGCATATAATCTGATACTATAAACTAATAAAAAATAAATAAATAAAATCCCATCTAAACTACAGTATCCACCACTTTTAAAGTACATAATTGTGTCAAAGAAAGGCCTGAACTGCTTCCAGCATTAGCACTGTAAATGCGCTGCTGCCAAAACTGGGACAGACACACTGAAGTGAAATCATGCTGCCCATCTCCGATATGAAAAATTACAAAAGAAATACTGGTGTGTTCAGTGATCTAGATTTGGCCTGCATGCTACATTACACTCCATGCTCTGACTCACCTTCTTCCATCCATGAGATTTTTGAGCTCAATATCTCTGCGCCTCGTTATCTCTCATCCTTGGTCCACAGTCACAACAAACTGTGATCAGAAAAATATACTTTTACAATGTATGACTTGTAAGCCGGGACTGACAGGGCACATAGAACATCAAATAAAAAAAGTGAAAGCTGAAATAAACTGGAATAAATAGAGCACGCTGAACATCAAACAAAAAAGGGGTTCTTTATTTTCAAAAAGAAAATTTTCTAGGAGTTGCAAAACTGAAAAATAAAGTTCAAGAAATGCAGCAAAAATAGTATTTTGTTATGTAAATGGTCTATTAGATACTAGTTTAAAATGCTTAACCAGCAACGGCTTTAGCAAAATGGTGAATTAACAGCGCTATCAACAGCATTGATGCAGAACATTTAACAGAAAACTGAACTAATAAGGACAGACGAAACGACATGACGTTAGTAACATCACTCCAGCTTCATACATGGGAACTAATACATTTTGGACATTAACTACCAGAAATGAAATCTTGATTCTTTAGTTATGTGGCCATAAAGTGGTCATCCCAACAAGTCTCAGTTCAAAACTGTCCTCCACTTCCGTTTTCTTAGTCAGAGTGCCAGCATACGTAAACAAGAGTTTGTTTCAACTTCCGGTACTTTTAAACCGCTCTGTTTCAACAGCGCCACATGCTGACAAAAATAAGGACTGCAACCTTGCAGGTGAAATAAAAGCAAAAGAGAATTTACAAAATATATTTTACAGGTATTACGTTTTTACCTGGCGACGCATACTTCATGGTTAAATAAAATGTAAATTTGCCAGGTGTATATATCATTTTGGTATTAATCACAAACCCAGCTGAAATTTTAGTAGTGTGTGTACTTTAGTAATATTCAAAAGCATTGTCGTAATCAGGGGCGGGGCTTCAGGGAGGGGGCCCGGATGGGAAGCAGAATATAACTTGTGGAGTCCAAGCCTTTATCACATTTGAGGAGAGCTGGAAAAGGTGAGTTCTTTCTTGTTGAGTATGTTGTATATGTAGAATTACATAACATGTTACCCCCAGTAGAATTAGGTTGCCCCTGTCATTGTTGACTCATGATTGCTACAAACTACAAGACCGACTGATTTTAGGGACATAGTGGGTGTAAAAAATTGAATAAAATGTTGTGCTACATGACTGGCTTTACTTTTACTCTTACATTTAACTTGATGACACGTAAAATTACAAGAGGATAGCCAATATTGTCTCCAAGTGTATTCTGGGTAAAACTTGTCACCAGCCGTCCACCAACGTCATCATCAGTCACTTGGTAACAGATGGTAAACTAGCTAGAGCAGTTTTACGGACTAAGTTAACATGAGTGGAGCGCGGCAAAGTGGAAAAGGATGGAAAAAAGAGAGGAAAGAAAAGCCACAAACTGGACGCATATTGTCTTGGAGATGAACCGGACTTTTTTTTGGCAGCGATTCAAACCCGCCAAAACTGCCAGCCCAGTGACGGAGCCAGGCTAGTTACAGGTAGCAACTCTGACATTATTCACAAAGTGTGAGTTAACTGTAGTCTGATTGTAAGTTGTATCAGCCCAGCCGCCTAGCTTACATCCCCTTTTTTCTGTCAGTGGTTCAGCGGTGATGTCAGGGACTGAAGGCATATAGGACTATGGCGTTTATAGTTATTAAGGTTTACATTAGAGCCTCCTGGGAGAGCATCGTCCAGTTTGTGTGAACGGCGGCGCGCGCGATCCGCGTCGAGACAAAGACCCAGAGGTGCACGAGGTGCTGTGACGCGCTGCGCATGCGGTCCGTGCCGAGCTTCTGCTTATCCGTTTCAACGCGCGCTGCTGCGTGCTCGGTTCAACGCGTCAACAATAAACCTAGCTTCATCAGTAGCTAGCTGCTCCAGGCTCTGAGTTGAAATTGATCAAGTGTCAAAAATGATCCGATCCTATCCGTGGTTCTGAACTGATTTGAATTTGTGTTGTTGTATCACTAGTGACCAGTAGCCTGATGTTTACTATATTTTGCAGACCATAGTTGGTTGCTATGAGGGACAGTGGCTCTATGTCTCCATTGTTTCCTCCACATGTGTGTCAGCACCAGGTGGTGATGATCGGCCTATTTAGGGAGGGAAGAAAAGTCTGTGGAATAAGGGATGTTAATGTATCATTCTTTCACACACAGCTTGATATAGTCCCATAAATACTGAGAAGCAACACTGCAAATAATAGCAACATAATGGACACTGACAAATGTACTGAAATACAGAAGGGACAATTAAATGCTGGAATTTGACTCTAGTATTGTGTTTAAACTGGCTGTTGTCGTTTTGATTATACTCTAAGAGGAAAGTATATAAAACGGCTATGACAGTAATTTCAATGGGGTTTTCCACATTCAAAATTAGTATAAGAAGATCCTCTTCAAGATTATCTTTCACAGCTAGCATTTCTAGCCTTGAAAACCAAGCATTATAACTTATTGAAGCTATTAAATATTTTACTTATTTTTGGCATTAAGTGAGGCTTAAAAGAAGGACTATTTTTGCTTACTGCTATTATTTTTATTTAGTTTATTGCAAAATGATAAAAATATTTTTTTTGGCAACTAGCATAGTAATAAATACCATAGACGCTTAAAGTGATCCAAAATTAGTTGGAACAACATACTTTATTGGGGAAAGAAATTTAGATTCTAAAAACAATACAGTGAAATACTGTAAGCTGTTGGGTTTTTATAAACTGAAATAAAACTTTATCACATGGATCAGAAACTTGTAAACAGAACACCAACACAACACTGCTAAACATGAGGCTGGAAACAGGAAGTAAAGAGAACTGACCTGACTTACCAAAATAAAACAGGAAAACACCAACAAGAAACTCAGAAACTGTTAACAGCTTTGAATGTAAGAAGCAGAAGAAACACAACAGAACAAAGTCCAAAATATGGAATCGCATACCGTAAAGCACCTTGATTTATTGAATTGTTTATTTTTTATTTTTTTCACATTCATTATTTATGACATGTCCTGCCAGCTTATTTTGCAGTCACTTGATTAACTGGGCTGGGCTATAGAGCCCTGTGCAGGAGTGGAGTACACACACACACACACACACACACACACACATAACAGCTTTTATTGAGAGTATGCTTGTCATCTCATTTACTGTATGCCTCCTGTTACTCTCCCTGTTTGGCAAAAAAGTTTTGCACAGATTCAGCAACACTATAGAGTTTCTACAGTGTGCTAATGATGCACGACAAAACTATATAGACCGTCTAAATATTTGTTATGCTACACATATATTATATAATTGCTTCTAAAATACACCGATTTGGCTTGAAATTTGTCATTTTTTCATGTTGTACCACAAAACTTAAATATATTTTACATGGCCTCTAGGTGATAGACTAACAAAACTATTGGTTTGAATTTCATACATAAATTGAAGTCATAACATACCATACCGCTTTTTGTATTTACTTACGTTATCTTTGTCTAATTTCTTCATTATGTGTGCCACAATGTAATCACTATTAGCCTCTCTATGTAACATGCATCCACTGTTCTTTTAATGTTTAAAATTTCAGTTTTAGTTTACACAACTTTTTATATATATTTTAGTAATATTTATTATATATTACTATAATATATTAGTGTTCTGTTATAAAAATTCACAATGAGAAGTGTCATTTTGAGCCTCTCCTCTTTTCAAGACATTTTGTGATACTAATAGTGGTAACACTCCAGATTTCCCTCTTCAGCAGTTTGCCAACTGCCATGACTTCTCCCTGCAGCACTCAGTTAAATGTCTCAGTAGGCTTCAACAGAGTCCGGCTATTTTCTGCTCATCCTACACTGTACCATCTCAATAAAAGGCTCCTTCAACGCAACAGTACTTACTGAGTCTGGGTTAGTGTGTCTCCATTTTGCATGTGCGTGTGTGTGTGTGTGTCTGTCGGACATATTATTAAAGACTCTTATTGATCAGAGGGTGTTTAGTTTCTCGGTGGCTCCCAAGCGATAGGCTCGTTTCCATGGTAACGTAACAGGAGCTACGGCCTTGGTTGCAGCTCCAGCTAAATGTACACACACACACACACACACACACACACACACACTGGAGGAAGACAAACAATAAAAAGGTTTTCAATCTATAGCCATTTGTTTCCACAGAAACCCAGTAATGTATAGTCATAAAGTACCACTTTACAGTCGGGAGCATCAGACTCAGCAACTTATTAAAATTGTTATTTTATCTATTTAACTTTAAGAGCTCATCTTATTCAACATTGATACCTCAATCTAACACAGAATTTTCATCTGTAGTCTTTGGCAGGATGGAGACATAAAAAAAAAATAATTGCAAAAGTCATAAACCTAAACAATTTCTAATTTCTAATTATTGGACACTCAACAATAAAAACATTGGACAAAATTCAACTAAAAATTCTAGACTAAACATGCTAAACTGTTCTTTTTTTAGCTTACAGTTTGGTTTTCTATTAACAATTCCGTTAATTCCACCTTACAACCAGCAAAAACAGACAATAATTTCCAATACTGAATTCAAGTTGTGCTTATGAGGAACAGAGATTAATTTCCCTGTTTTTAAAGTTCGTACAAAGATACCAACAAACTTGCTGAATTGGCTGCTGGACAGAAGCTCTCCCACAGCTTGAGTTTGTTCTCCTATGTGTTTACGCCTAATTTGGTCTGTAATCAATGTCAGGCACTTGCTTCTGCACACTGCAGCACTCTGTGAGAGTAAGGTGTATATAAATGTGTGTGACCTTAATATGGCAAACAAGCACCAACCGGTAATTTTGTTCCTGCTTTTGCACCAGATTTTACCTAATCTAATTTGAACAAACAAAAACAAGCAAAGTCATTTTTTTCTCCTTTTCACATCCACACTATATGTTGTTTGTGGCTTTCTCTCTTGTCCTGCATTTTTATTTTACCCCTATTCTTTTTGTAAGCTCTTGGATCCATCAAACAGACTTCATGATAGTTGACGAGCTATGAACTACGAGCTGGGTTAAACTTGAAAGAAAAAAATTTAACACATTTATAATTTGAAAAATAGCGAAGACATTTAGACATCTAAGCTCAAACTAACCCTTGTTTGTCCAGGTTCTATAAAAGTTTGTTAATAATTCTAAATATCTGTAAACCAGATAACAATTTGCATCCTTGTCATATAAGTATTTCAAATATGTGAAAAATTAAACTGTGAATTCAAGAATCCTTTTCATAATGGCATGAGGTTTAGATTTTCATTGAGTTAAACATCCATAGCTACCTCTACCAATAATAACCAAAAGCCTAGAAATTCAACAAATATATGTCTATAGGTTCTTTAGCTTGGTTTGCAAAAACTAAAATATATATGTTTAGGGTGTACATTTACACAAACCCTCTTGTTAGGCAACTTTCCACCTGCAGAACCATTGAAAATCCCAAGTTTTTACATCACTGGTGGTCCTGTCAGTGGTGGAGTCAGCAAAAGCATACAGCTCATTGAAGGATGGCCCCCTGAGAGTCAGCTTGTGCTTTCAGCTGGGAGGCTACTAGGTATATCAAATCTCCTCATATAGCAACTCTGGGCTGTCTGAGACAGCTCACAGTCTGTGTCTAGCAGGTTTGTGTTGAGGTTCAGTCTCACAATATCATTAATGAACAATGTAAGAGCAATGCATTCCTTCTGAAAGTTGCCTCCACATACAGAAATGTGGCTCCGAGAGCTGCTGCAGAGTTCAGATGTTGTGGAACCCATGAATGTGTGAGTGTGAAATTTCTGCACTGATGTTGGGGCCTGTGAACTTGTCTGCTTAATTACATACATTTGCAACATTAGATTATGCATGTGCAGCTCCAAATTATAATGAATTATATGAACTGTAACTTCATTCGCTGAAATCTCAGACAGGTTACCAACTGCAGAATTACTTTTTTCTCTGATATAACGGCCTCGCACAGGAACAAATTCATGAAAAAATAACACGCCTGTACTGGGTGGGATTCATGCTGATCTGCTGCTATAAATAACTTAGCTCGGTAGGTTGTCTTGGCAACCAACAAACTGATACCAGAATGGGAACGTTCAGTTGCTTAAGAAAAAAAATAAATAAAGTCATTGTGGGGATAAGTAGTGAGAACAAAAAGCTGCAAAGGAACTTTGAAAAGTTGAAGAAAAACCTAAAATCTGAAAGATAATAAGAGTCTCTTTGAAGTCTGTAGAGTGGACAAATAGTGACGAAATAACATGATTTAAGAGAATACTGAGGAAATGTTTGAGGGAATAAAGGCGTGAAAAAAAAGTATTTATTTTTGCTTCATCATAGAGAGAATACGGTGTCCCTTTGTGGGGAAAGGCTAATACATTTTAGTAAAGTATTAAGTGCTATATTATTATGCTA
Organism: Poecilia formosa; assembly: GCF_000485575.1. NCBI lineage: Eukaryota > Metazoa > Chordata > Actinopteri > Cyprinodontiformes > Poeciliidae > Poecilia > Poecilia formosa. The sequence goes on from NW_006800085.1 coordinate 939,294, forward strand.
CATAAACAAATTTCATGGGGGACTTTTCTAGGAAAGGAAAGTTTCACCTCAGTCAGGTGTCCTAAAATTGTGAAATGGGTCATTTTATCATAGAAATGTGTTTTGTCAGGAAATAACCCTGAATCTTAATCCTGACACTGAAGATGAAAAGACCCGTCTCTTCTCACAAGATAGTATCTGCGCCCTGGGCAAAGATCAATTAAACCTCCTTGACAGCAGCATTAATTCAGAAAGCAGAGATTTTTTTTTTAGTTTTTTTGATCAATACACATTACCTTCAAAATAACATTTTCTTCCATCCATGCATTGTAACAGGCTGTAGATGAGGACAGTACTGACGCCGGACAAGCCTGCAAATAATCATGAAGTGTCCCTGGCAAAGGAGGACAGGAGAAAGAGACAGTCTGTATCACACAAACTACAATAAAGGAGACAAGCCTGTGCAGACCTAGGCTAAGCCTCCAGCTTTCAGGCCCTCACAATGCCTGTCTGCTTTAATATGTGCAGAGAGACATTAATGCTGACATGAAGCTTTAACAGGATCACAGGGAAGAGAAGCGTGCATGGGTCACAGCTGGGAAGCCAGAGCTTCCAGAGGGCAGGATTGATGCAGGAGAAGGGGAGGCAGGGGAGAAGGAGGTGATAAAATAAGTGAGAAGGTCAAAGAGGAGTGAGCAGCGGAACCAGGAGGCAGCTGAATTATGTTTGACGTGAAATGAGGAGATACGTGCGCAGGAAGGATTGGGAGAGGGTTGATGGGGATGTGGGCTTATGGGAGAAGAGAGGCCGTGGTGTGAGAAGGATTAGTGAGGCAAGACAAAAGGCCTGGGATACAGAGTGAGGTGGAGCTTTTCGTTCCCATCAGTCAAGAATCATCACACCCTTTCAGCTTTTTCCTTCTTCGTTTTGCACTGGTCTGCTGGATCTTCAAAAAGCGTAACTTGAAAAACTCCTCATTATGTTTATTTATTTACCCTCGTAGGATTAGCTCATTTCTGTTTGCCATTCTCATTCAAGGTAGAACATTTTCACAACCTCACCTCTGCAGTTTCATAAAGACTTTTGCTAGTAGCTTTAAGACCTGCTAAAAGGTTAGCAGCAGGAGCAGCGAAAGCAATATATACATAGTGTAAAATACATCCAGAGGTTCCCAGATTGTGCCAAGCTCCCTCTGTGTATGCGTGCATGCGTGTGTGTGTGTGTGTGCATGTGTGTATTTTCAATGTTAACCAACAATCGTTGGGCTCCGGTATTTTTGACTATTTCTGCTTCAAGATTTTAACTCGGGTACTCAGCACAGCATAAGGATGTGAGTTTTTCTCAGTGGGCTCTGCCCTCGTTTGACCTCAATGCAAAATGCATTTTGCTGCCAGAGGCGCTTTAACCTTATATCTCTCTTGATAAGGAAAAAAAAAGTGAGTTGTACATCAATTCTATGTACAAAGATATGTCCAAACAGGAGCTGGTCAAACACAAAAACACAATAGTCTCCTGTGTTTCTACATGCAATGTGCATATTGCACACGGCTCTACATGTCTTATGGAGTTGGATAGAGTTCCATGACAGCAGAGCGTGGACGTACAGATGAGAAAGAGAAGAAAGATGAAAACGGACACATATCACAAGAGTTATCGTCATTGTAATATTTACCAATGTTATCGCCATTGGAGCAAGTCAATGCATTTAGGCATCTAGAATGAGTGAAGACAACTCATTAAAGTCCAAACTGACCATTTGAATGTGTAAGAAGGGGCGTTAAGGAATCTTAACACTGGCATCATTGTTGAGTACAGATGGGCTGATCTGAGTAATTCAGATGAGTCACCAAGTTTTTTATGCACAATCATCCCTCAGTTTACAGAGGATGATCTGAGGAAGAAATATGTCCAGTGAGCAGTTGTTGCATGGATGAAAATTTCTTGCTGTCAGAGCTCAGAGGAGTTATGTGAGATGCCACTTCTGTAAGCTAAGAACAGGAAACTGAGGCGACAATTCAGCTAGGCTCACCTAAAGCCTGCAAACATAAAATGAACAGTAATTTTCTTAATAAATAAATTCTTCTACTTTCAACATTTAAAAATGCAGAATTCAGTCAATTAAAGATGGGTGTGCAACTTTTCTTAAAAATATATGCTATTTTTTTCGTATTTGTTAATTATCAATACGTCTACATTGTAAATAAAAATCAGGAAGATGATCTTAGCACTGTCAATGACCCTTGATTTTATTAACGTCTTTGTTTTTCTGACATTCCTCTTGAGTAGTCAAAATCTTTACAGAACTGGCAACACCTTTACCATGAGAAAAGGTCAAACCAAACAACAAAATCAAATTTAATTATTAATCTAATTTACAAACTCATCTACATAACTAAACTGCAAAAATACTGTATAAATATAAGTGCAAAATAAAACATTTAATATAGGGCAACTCAAAGAAAACAGACAATACAAATAAGAAAATCCTCCGTTTGGTTGTGCCCGCTGATGCAATTAGTGACGTAACTCACAGGAAATGCTGGGCCGGCCCCTCCCATGCATTCACCTGTTTGGGCCGTGGCACCTAAAGCTGCTCTTAGGGTGTTTCTTGTTTGAATTCATCAGTCTATTAAAAGTGATCACAGGAAACATTAGTGCTGCTTGTGAAACAAAATTATTAGCGTACACGACGCATTCAACTTTGTTTTGTATGAGACTGGAAAACTGTATGTGCTGAGTCACTATGTCTTATGTTCAAAAGAAAGATATGATTTTTACCTGTTAGGCCTTGTCATGATTATGCTTTTTAGTAGCATAGCGATGTGATAATCAGATTTGTTTTAATGTACCTTGTGCAGTGAATTGCTTATAGATGATTTATGCTCACTGCAATGATGTCAATAAGTGTTTTTCTTTTTTTTTTCTTTTTTTTTCAAAGATGGTGCTCTAAACTGCATGTCTGAACTGTGAAGAGGGTTACATTTCTCGAGGTGAATTGTTTGCACTGACTGGGAACAGATGTTCGTGAGATGAACAAACAGGGTTATGATGTCAGCAGAGGGTGGGCCAAAAAGGATCCCTGTGGCAACACTAATTAAGCTGTGCACTTTTTAAAGATAAAAATACACACACATATGCACAGCTTTTGAGAACTGGCTGAAAATGAATAATTTATTCACATTTATATAAGAAACCTAAATCTGCAGCAGCATTGTATCCTAATAAAGTGAGATCGCACACAGTTTAAGCTTCTTGGGGCTAAGTAACTGTAATTTTAATCTCAGCTGAAAACCGAGAGGCTGACCCAGAAAACGTCTCATTCAAAACGCAGAAGATATGAAGCGCTGCAAAAAAGTATTTGCTGCTTTAAGTATTTTTCCTGTTGTTGCTTTTTTTTTTTGTCACATTTGTTTCAGGTTGTCAAACTAATTTTAACAAATAGCCAGAGTAAATGCAAAAAGCAATTTGAAAATGTTGAGTTTGATTATTGAGGGAAAAAGGCATGAAGAGCAAAAGTGTATTCCCAGATGATTGTGCTATTGTTTGCAGGACAACTGCTATTGAGTCTTTGAGGTGAACTCTTTTTTTTGCAGAATTGCTTTATTTAGGCCACATTGAGGAGTTTTAGTCAGGCAAGCCTCGGAGCAACTGATAAAACTGCCTTTTTCAGTTGTGGCAGGTCGGTTTACATCGTCTTTTTTCTTCTTCCTTCAATAAAGGAAATAACCATTTCTAAACTGTTTCTAGTATTTACTCTTAATGTCTTTGCATGTTATGAATTGTGGCAAAAAGGCAAAAACAGAAAATATCTGTCAAAGCAGAAAGAATACATTTATGTTTCTCTTTAGCTCTTCATAACTGTTGAAATAAAATAAATTAATACAAAAAACACACAAACCATCACATCCTCCAATGCTGTTCCATACCCAGGCCTTAGGCTGGACTTTCAGATACCCTGAACATTCTGAACAGAGGAAAATACAAACTCGTATCTACGTTCCTTCAGTTCAGACCCAAAAAGGTGAGCTGGGCTACCTATTTATGTGATTAAATCATATGTGTTAGATAAAAGATGCAGCATTCTGTCCTATTCAATTCAGAGTCCTGAAAGCCTACGATATGACTCAACTCAAACAAACATGCACAGACTAGGAGAAGGAAAGAAAAAGCATTAGTAATGGAGTCTGCCCAAGGCAGTGAGGGGTTCAGCATAATATTAAAATGTTATTTTATTCAAGCATCGGAATGTAATATATTTTAAAGAAGTTTACCTACACTTTGAAAGAGAAAAACATCCACACCAAAAAGCTAACATATTGCAGAGCGGGTCGTATATGTCCTTCTTACGTGGATGAATAATGCAGACTCATATCTGCAGCAAATAAATAATAGAATGCACAATCATTGCTCTATCCTAACTATTTTAAATCTTTCCTTCCAATGCTTTCCTCGCGTTTTGTCACTTCTCGGAGACGTGCGGGTCAGTGAGCACAGTGCAAGCTCAAATGAGACGCACATCCAACGGCCACACATCGAATGCTGCAGAGATTCACGTGTCAGTGTGGAGGACACAGAGCCTTTAAAGTAAAGGTCACGGTCCAGAGCCAGTTGTCGTAAAGCCACAAAATTGACATGAACATAAAGTTTGACTGCAGCAGTTAATTATTGTTGCCATGTTATTTAGAGAAGCTTCTGCCTTTACACATATCATCAGGGAGATATTTGCATGACCTGAATATTTGCTTGCTGAAAGAGCCCAACGGTGGTGTGAAATCACGATTCTGTTGTTGCCAGTGTTCTGACTCAATCTGCTGCAAGAACTCAGAAACAATCACATTAGTGGGAAATAATTCCTGTTGATATAAAGGATGGCTTCTTGCTGTTTTTCACTTCTGAAGCTGGATTTAAGAAACTGCTAAAATATTGTTACAAAACATGGCTGTTTGAAATGATTTTTTTTTTAAACTGACTATACCATTCTACCAGTTTTTTGTTTATTTCTCGTAACAAATTGTGATTAGGATGGCAGCATATTTTTCTACCTCCAAACAGCTCTTTGCTCAGGACTATGTTCATATGCGAGCCATGTTTTATTAATATGACCGTACTTAATAACTCTATGTGCTTGAATCTATGTGCTTCGTGAAGTTGCCATTTCATTTTACTTATTTGATATTATTGTGAAAATGCACAAACACTTTTGCTGTGTCTTGCAAATGAGTTGCACAATGGAATGATGCTCTTGAAAAGTACTGAGCTGTTTCTCATTGTGTCACGTTACAACAAACTTCAATGTATTTTATGGGATTTCATATAATGGACACAAACTTATGCATCATTGTGAAGTAGAAGAAAAATGGTTTGTTTTCAAAAACCTTTTTGCAAATAAAAATCAGGCAAATTTGCGACTTTGTTCTTAGACCCGATCGACTCCCCCATCATGTGCCTCAATATAGTCTAGAATCACCTTTAATTGCTGGGAGTCTCTTAGGCCTATTAAATTCAGTCCAATTGGATAGCCACATTAGTTTTCAAATCTGGCCACAAATTCTCAGTTAGATTTAGGTCTGGACTTTGACTGGACCATCCCTACAGCTAGATTTACTTTGAAGTAAATCAGTCTATTGAAACACTACCTGTATGCTTAAATTAATGCCGCTCTTGTCTAAAATCTTGTGGATCTTCTTCCCTGATTCTGCACTTCCGTTTCAGTTATCTAATAGTGTCAGCTCAGATACCCTGATGCTGATCTATTTTAAGCATCAGCTCTTGTTTTCTATATTTAATTTTTTATTAATGCAAAATATGTTTGTCTTTGTATTCCCTTTGAAGATGAACTGCACAACAGAACGACGATATGCTAATGCTTTCTCCAGCGACGAACACATCAAAGAGGTACTTGATTCAGCATGATGTCACATGACTATAAACACATGTGCAATGGGAGAACAACATGGATTAGTGTGACTGTGCAAGAAATGTGATGGGTGTTTTTCCTGATCATTCTGATGGAATGAGCAAAAGCATCTCTGTTTGGTTAAATACAATGGCATGGTTTAACATAAGGTTGGATATCCAGCATTTGATCTGGCAGCCTATTAAAAATAAATATGAAGTAAAAGAAAGTTACTAGCGGAGATTGTGGTGAGGGTAGGTGGAAGGAGCAACTTAAATTAGAAAGATAGAAACTTTAAAAAAAAAGGATAAAAGCTGAAGAATCTTAATATGAAAAAAATATTAAATATGATTCTATGCTACAAATATTTTTCAGTAAAGCAGCTGTGTAATTAATCCAGCATGAAACAGGGTCTGTGAGGGAACAAAGTGGACATCAACTTAGAAAACTAAGACCATCAGGAAAACACATCCGCTTAATCATTTGAGGCCTTTAAAAAAAAAAAAAAAAACGCAGCATTTTCTTCAGGTTCTCTTGGAACTTTCAGTGCAGCCACTCATCATGATTTTGTTAAAAAACAGTTAGGATGGTTAAAGTCTGCACTGTTTATTGATAACTAAAGTTGTAACACCAAGTATCTGTTAGAACCTCCGACTTTTCCGTTTTCATTCACGTTCATGTTTCCTCGGGGTTCCTGAGATCTTGCCGAATTAGTTCATAATAACTTTTTCGTCTTTAATGAATGCAATCATTTAAAAACTGAGTTTTTAATTTAGTCAGGTTATTAAAATTTGTTTGATCATCTGTAATAAGCTTTATAGGGGAGAAGTCATTTTTCCCAGCACTATGGTTGTGTTACGTAGTTGTGGCAAAGGACTGGGGAGGATTGCACATTACGACAACCCGCTTGTTTTATCAGCCATTACCGCAGTATTAGCATGTTGATAGATGTAATAGTTGCATGCTCACTGTGGTCAGATCCATGGGTGTTGTACAAGTGCCTTGTCCTCATGAAAATGCGTTGTGTACATGTGCAGGCATGCAGTGGCTCACCACTCTCCATTTTAATGGCAATTCCAACAGAGCCTTTCCCATCCCCCTGTCGTCATGGTAACCAAGCCGGTAAGCGGACACGTTTGTCTCGGGGGCCCTGGCCTTCATTTTGAGTGCCATAGTTTTACACACACACACACACACATATCTACTACACTAACCTGTAAAAGCATGCTGTTATGAATACATTAAACCCACAAAACCAACATTTGTTTTGTGGATTTACTGTATACACACAATGTCGCTGTAATGCCTCCTCCTCACCATCTGAGCAGAGAGGTCTCCACTCAATTTTCTTTCTCCTCCTCCAAGCTGCTGGATTTCCCAGAGCTTGAAGGGTTTCCCAGCCTTGTTGAACAGATTTTTTTAGGGGGTTATAAAAAACATCTTGATTATGAGGTGACTGCTGTTTCTTTGTCATCTGTCTTCCTGTCTGTCCATCAATGAAGTGAAGCTGACATTTTTTGAGAACTTTGACCTTAATTATTCTGCTTATAGGAGAAAAATATAGTCAGCCCAAGTCAGCCTCATGTCATTTAACAGCACTTTCCTTTGAGGTGAGCGCTGAATGACTGCCGAGTGTCTGAGGACAGCGCAGCAGATGCAAAGTCCAGCTGTTGGCCCACATGTCGGCCATTTTTATTGTAGGCCTGTGCATTTTTACTGGCAAGGAGTTACGCTTCTGGTGGGGCATAAAGTCATGTCATATTTGCTTCTTCCTGTTTAAATGCCGTTTGATCTCCAACATCTGAATGGAGCCTCGACTTTAGAGGTAAACTCCAACTCTAGTTCTCTTCAGCCAGCATCCTGCAACTTTTAGTTGAATTTCTTCATCGGTTTTATGTTTATAATAACCTAATTATTTGACATAACTGTTATTAAACAGAAGTAAATATTAAAGCTGTTCCTCAACCTTCAAGGATTGGAGTTTGAGATGCCTGCTCTACTTCACTGATGTCTTTTAGAAAAGAGGCAAATTAAGGACTTTGTGTTTTTGTTGACATGTAACTTGCAAAGGGACAGGTGACAAACATCAAACAAATATTGGTCGGAGCACATGCAAATATTTATACTTTCATGTAGAATTCATAATCAAATTCTTGCTTTGAAATTTTAACAGATTTTTTTTATGCTTTTGTTCTGGGGAAAAACATTGATTTAAATAAATCAAAATGATGACCTTTTGTAAACGGTAAATAATCTGCACATTTCTCATAGATATATACATTTCTCATGTATATAAATAGTATTTACTATTTCCAGAAATATTAAGCAACTCCATACTGAGCTGATATATTTGCATGTTATAAATTATCATAACAAACTTTAAACTCTGAGATATCTCTAAGCCTCATCTCATGTTGATGTCACTGTGAGTGCTATAATGGAAATCACCATGACTTGTTTGTGCACCTGCACTGAAAGAGAAACCAAGTTCATTTGTTGAATATTTTATTTCTCTTAATCACTTATATTCCCAGTTAGGATGTCAGCATCCTTCATTGTTACTCAGTTCCCGACCAGGATGTTCATGAATTGTTCATCATCACTGTGGTAAACAAACTTATTTCCACAGCTGAAGTGGGTCATACAGTTGTATTTCTTTTTTTATTTTGTTGGCCTCATGAAAATTTTATTGTTGTGCTGTTTTCTTCCTGTTGACGGCAAACACTGGTATTGAACTGAAACATTGTTTTCATATGTATAGATATATATAGATATGTATCTATATATATATATATCTATATACCACCTTCCCTGCTCTAAATAAACAGTACTGTATATTTAATAAGCAAGATATGTTATAGAAGTTTTGTCATATTATTTACTTTGGACACAATTAAATATTCAGCAATACTAATGAAATAAAAATGTTTTTGAAGTGATCCATTTTTATGAACCTCTGTACTGTAGTTTACTGTTATGTTTGCCTTTATCTGCCATCAAATATAATTTACTGTATAACGTAACATGAGAATGCCTGATATTGTTAAAGGACATATTTATTTTTCTTAGATTTTTTTTTTTCTTGAAAGCATAAACGTTTACTTGCTAATTGATTTAGTTTTAAATTTTGAAAAGCAGCGACCTCTACTGGATTCCTGCTGTCATTGCAAGTTTAAGTAATTTTGTCTGCAATTAAACAAGGATTTATGACTATATTGCTAGAAGATGGAGGTAATTCATTTACAACAAAAAAAATATTTTATCATATTTAACACAGCAACAACATGTGTAGAACAAACAAATTAGACAAATTGACAAGCAATGCGCAAAATATAGCGCATTTTTCAACCTTGCATAGATTTTGAAAATAAATTGACAGTACATTTAATGCTAAAATATCCCCACACCTTTGTACACGGCCTCCTGTGGTTCTCCAGTCAAAGTGCTCCAGTAAGCATTTCAGTCCAACGTAATTTACATCCCAAAGGTGTCATGGCTCAGCACCGAGATGCTACATACGTGCTGCTGATCATTTCACCACTTCTATTAATAACTACATGATGCAACAGCATCTCCATGTTGACGCCGCAGTGTTGGATCTCTTAGTGATGGCGTTTTATGCCCACAAGATGGCAGGAGTCGGTTGAATTTACGGGTCCCATTTGCAACCATCCACTCTGTGCTACACTGTCGGCACCTTCTAAAGCAGGATTATTCTAACTTTACTGCGCTGCTTCTAATAGTAAGTGTCCAGAAAGGGGATATCAGTTCATTCAGCTGGTATATTTGACACCTCATTCATCATTTCCGTCAGAGAGGTTTCTCTGCCAGGTTTGTCACCCGTCTTTCTGCCAGATCGTTGTCATGTCTCCTTATGTGAGCTCTGAGTAAGCTGCTCTACTGTCAGGGAAGTGATAGTGCAGAGAAAAACCAGAACCCATCTCATATCTTGAACAAACAAAGACGGTGAACTTGGCTTAAAGCGCAAATATTCTTGAGATTTTCTAAATATGCTTCTAATCAAATTTTTTTTAAAGTTTCTACCTTTGGTGCAGATTCCTGAGGCATCTCAAATAAGCTGTTTGCAGCCAGAGAGATCTCCTTACTCGTTCAAATAAATGATCCAACTTAGGCAAGTCTTGCATTTCCAAAGTTTTATTCTTTGCTCAAGCAATTTCTGAAGCTCTGTGTAGCTAATGATTGATTGTAATTGGGAGCCACACAGAAACAGAAAACGGAAAAAAAAAAACTCCCAGGAGATAGAAGAATGTGAGTTATTGATACCCCAAATCAAATTTAATTGAATTATTTTATTCAGACTTTTTTTCCCCACAATTTTAAGATTTGAATACCAAAGTTCACAAACTTTGCTTTGAAGATTTATTATAGGATACTCCAACTTAAAAATTCACAGATTTTAATAAATTGCTGGACTAAGACCTGGTACCAATGAGAAAGATGTGAATTGTGTTTAGTGGTAATTTGTGGATCCTGCAGACGAAGCTCTTCAAGCTGGTCAGAGTAAATATTTTGTACTAAGCAAAGGACATGGCTCCAGTTAAAGCTGCAGCAGCTTTTGGATTTCTCAGAGTTTCCACATCAGGGTATATTTAAACCCCAAAGAAACAGAAGGTAGTGAATTAAACGTTCCTTGACACTGAACTTAAAAAGAACTGTAGAGACGTGAGAATAGTTTCTCATTTATCTTATGGGTATCATTAAAGGTTGCTTGATTCTGTTAAAAACATTTCAATGAGGGATTTTTTTTCCCCCCCTCTCTGAACAAATCTTAAAATATTGGTAGACAGTCATGTGTGGGGAAACTCAAATTGCTGTATAAAGTTGAACCAACTACACAAAGTCAGTCATGGATTAAAACAATATTTAGCATAACTCAAGTTTATTATTATTATTATAAGAAAAACATAATTCAGTGAATCAGTAACAATATTCATTTCCTTTTTGAGCTCAAAGAAAAAATTGGCCAACTCTCCCACATGCTGGCGGGTTTGTGTGTGGAAATTCCTACAATAACGTTATATTAAATTACAGCTCACAAAGGGTTTGTAATGCACTTCAAATGACTAATCGGCTTCTGGCGGTCTTGTAACACTCAACCTGCAGAGTCAGAACGAGTGTGTGTGCGCGCGCGTGTGTGTGTGTGTGTGTGTGTGTGTGTGTGTGTGACAGAATATGTGAAGGGTGCCTGTGTGATGCCCATTTAAGGTCACTACCAAAACTTGTGGAGCAGCCTCTGAATAACTGGCATACCAGGCAACATGATAACCAGCTCAACTCGGACTGTCAAGAAAGGAAACGGAGATAGACAAGAGGCCACACGCAGGGGACAGACATGTTGAGGAGAGCTTGTTAAAAGTGTAAACATAAATGTGAGACAGTGAGGAATGTGGAACATCTTGGGACTTTTATGAGAAGTGGCCTCTGCCATGTGACTTGAGATGAGACAACAGGAAAAAGCAACTGTTGCAGAAAGTATCGATAAAGACAAGAAGCTAAACTGATAGATGTGCGTGTTTAAAAAAAAAAAAAAAAGTAGGTTCTGGAAGTCATAATAAAAAGGAAAAAACTTACAGATGGTCTTCGCCTTTCCCTCCACCCTTCAATCAGTGCAGCTAAGCACTCCGGCAGCAGGTTACAGACCCCATTAAAACACTGCTGAGCTTCTTGTTTGGACAACTATCTGGAGCCAGATCCCAAAGACTAAACAGCTTTCAGCAGGTCTCACTTTCAGTAGCGACTGGAGTCTTGCTGGAATTTATTAAAGAAAATAGATAACATGCCTGAAGCCTTTAGCTTCATGAGCTGCAGGCTTTTGTTTTTACTATAACCTCATTTTAAAAGACATTATAACAAGTCTTGTTTGTTTACAGAAAGCTTGCACTCCCATCAAAACCTCATAGTACAACATTCCGAGGTTAGAAATAATGACAAGAGATAATATAACCATGATTTTATCCACATTTTCTCTGAGCCTCCATGAAAGTCACTTCTAACTGCTCAAACCATAATTATATTTGGATACATCCAAGATTTTTATTTAAAGTTCTTGTTTTTTTGTGGTCCTTCTTAAATAGGAATGGTGGAAACTAGTAGTGATTAGCCTCATGCACATCAGATTTAGAGAGCATGCAGTCTCCAGAATCTCTTAGACTATCCAAATAACATCAGTTTGCTGCAAATTTAGAAGAAAAAAAAATCTCTAGTACTCTCTACTCTCTACTTTGTGTTCTTGGTACTTTACCCAGCTTATCGCTGCTGCATTTCTGTCCACCCAGTGACACTACCCTAATGGAAATGATATTTGACATTTCACTCCTCATTTGGGAGGTTTCTGCACCTCCACCTTAACTGCGGAGGAAGTTATTTGAATCAAAATCAGCTTTATTTGCTAAGTCTGTGTACAAAAACAATTTGACTTTGGTTAAGCACTCAGTAAACACATTTTTAAAAATATACTTCCTCTGAGGTGGCTTCAAATAGCATCTGTAGAGCTAACTTTAAGGCCAGAGTCTAAACTGTTTGTATCCAGGATATGTGTGGTCTGCTGAGATTGTAGCTGCTCTTTTCCAGGCCCAAGTTCTGGATGGAGGGACAGCCAGCCATGACCCCTACGTGCAATTTGGAGATGTGAGCACATTTGCCCCATTTAAGAGCTCTGTTCTAGAGGGACCATTGCATATTTCTCAGTATTCATAATAGAGAGATATTTTATAGCTTCTTGCTGATATCCTTATTGCAGCCAGATGAGTGACAGGGACCCTACGCAAACAGCTGCCATGGTGACAGAGGTTACCATAAATTTGGTTACTTAGACCAGTGTCGTACTGGTGGGATGAGGTTGTGACCTTAGTAAGAGGCCAAAGTGGTCAAGCCTGCTTCATACTCTCTGATAACCAAGTTATCAAAAGAGCTTAACCTTCAAAAATGGGAACTGGATCCCCTAGTGTTGGGACTTGTTTTTGCTTCTTAATGACTTTGATATACTGATCATCTTCAGTGCATCTTCTCTGGCCCAGATATTTCCAAACTATAATCCGGGTTTTTGTTGCTTTTGCAGTTTTTTTCCCTTCTGGAGACACTTACAGGATAATGACGCTCTTTTACCTGCTTCAGCCGGCGTCTTCACAATGCCTTTTGCTTTGCTTCTGGGTTTGAGAGATTTCACAAATACACGCACACGCACACACGCGCGTGCACATAAAAAAAAGATACTCACACAGCACCCGTCTCTTTCCTGAAACATATGAAACAAAATTGCACGTGAAATACCATCAGGTTTCTGGAAATTGTGACCAAGCATGAACCAGACTTGATGAGATTGTCACTTTTCTTCACAGTACTTTAGCTGATTAGATTTTTCCATGATTTTGCACTTTAAAGAGTATTTACAGGCTGATGCATTTAAAACACATTTATACACATTTGAAATGAATTCTGATGCTGTGAATTAACCAATCAGATGCTTGTGGAAAAAAATCATGCCACCGTTTGGGGTTTCCCAAGTTGCTTAAAGGCATAGTAACTATGGTTTGTAAGCTTATTTTGAAGAAAGCAGTCATTCATAAGCCCTAAAAACATCCTTCTTAATATTCGGGTATTTAGACAACAGAAATCATTTTGGTAATCTTAAATTATGAAAAAAGTTCATGTTTAACAATAAGGAAAAAATAGTAGGTCTTACATAAGCTCAGTTCTATCTGTGTAGTTATTTTCTGACCACTTTTAGATCTGGAGATTTCATTGTGAAGTTAATCTTTTTCAATTTTTATTAAAAGGTGATTTCTCTTCTCTTCCTCTTTAAAAGAAACTCCCTCCACCTCAGAGGGGAAAGGTTGTTCTCCAGTAAGCAGGTTGGCCACTCCTTTCATTACAGAGCAACTCCCTGAAGCCTCTCTTTCCTTCTGATTCTCTGCTGCATTTTGGCCATTTTCTCTTTCTGTCCACTCTCTCTCGTCATCTGTTTGATCCCTCCTTCTCTGCTCTCCTGCATTTCCATTGTTATCTCTTTTTCCTTTTTTTTTGCAAAACCTCATCTCATTTTATATATTCATATTTTGTTTCCTCTTCTTCTCTCTTTTTTTCTTCTCTTCCCTTTCTCTCACTCACTCACTCTTTCTCTCTCGCTCTCTCTCACACACACACACACATGTGCACACACAGTAACATGCTTCCACCCATTTCTTCCTCCTAGTGGAGCGGGGTGATGCAGGCACAGCAGCAGCTGCTGCTCTGTCACATCCATAACCACCATACACCGAAAAGGCAGGAGGAAAGGAGGAGGAGGAGGAGGTAAGAAGGTGGAAAGGGAGGAGGAAAAGAAGGAAGAGGAGGACACAACTCTGTCAAAAGGACACCAGGGGACAGAAGTACAAGAAGAGGACAAGGAGAAAGGGAGGACAGCAGAGGGAGGCAGGTTGCTGCAGACATGTCAGACGCACCTTTGCAAAGGAACGGCTCTGCCAAAGCCCCGTGAGTAGATCTTCTTCTTTATCTTTCCATCTCTGTCTGCTCCCCGCCATCACTCCTCTCCCTGCCCGCATCCCTCCATCTGACAGGCTGAGTTGTCATGGGAACGGGAGCTCCGTCATGGTGAGGCTGCAGCTCAGTCATGACTGGAGCGGGGACACGCGGTACACCCTGTACACTCCTCCCTCTTCTTACTGCATCCCTCTTTCTTCCCCCCCCCCCCCCACCCTCAGTCGCCCGCACAGCTCTCCCTGGAAACATCTCACCTCGCTGCTCA
>NW_006800085.1:954195-958596 GCF_000485575.1 Poecilia formosa
GCTTTACATAATTAAAGAAGAAATAAAAACAGTATGTGACATTAATAAATAGATGAAATTTATAATATATATATATAAAGTATGATAAACAAAACTTTTAATCTTAATGAGACATTAGCCAGTTAGTTTACCTGAATAACTAAAGTATATCTTTTTTCTTTTTTTTAAATCACATTTTATTTTATTTTATTTTATTTTTTTATGGGGGATGCATTTCCTCCCCTGTTTGGCATTTTTTTCTTATTTTATTGTGTATGTTACTACAAACATGTGATGTAACATGTTTTTACTGCTTTTAAACTTTTTTTAAAAGCAGTAAAAACATGCTTTTAAAAAGCATTGTTATGTTTATTTTATCGCCTTAGTATAATTTTGATGATTTTTCACAAGTAAATCCAGAGCAACAAGCTAAGGGAATCTCTCCATCGCCTTTTCATTCTTCAGATTAAAAAAGCAGACTCCTCCAGTTGTCAATATGTTTCCCACTCAAACTGCCTTAGCTGCCCACAGCCGGCTTGTGAATTGAATAGAAGTTAAGTAATGACAGCAGTGCAGTAGTAAGACAAAGACGGTGGGAGTTTAACATTCAAAGCTTAAAGCCTGTAATGTTCTGTGTTCTTATGCCAGCGTTGAGCTGTTTATAGACATGGACGTCTGGCCTCAGTCCGAAATATCGTTTTAATATTTCCTTTTATACAGTATGGAAATTCATGACATATGTATACTGTTGACTCCCCAGATGCCTGGAAGTGAGTGAATAGTTCAGCTTTTTTAAAGTGGGATTCTGAAGAGAGCTTATGAGTCATCAATAGCTTCACTTCAGTAGATAACGCTCTGAACTGCATGGCTTCAGGCTGCAGAAACGGAGATTAGCTCCGTTTTGACAGCCGGTCAATCTAAGGATTGGTCAAAATGAAATCTGTTCCTAAGAAGATGTCTGCCTTTTTAAAACAGCACTGAGAAAACAAAACAAAAAAAAGAATAGTGTAGCTCATGTAAGTGGTTTATAAAACCTTTGGATTTTGTGGCTAAGAATCACATCACAAATCTGCATATTGCTCTCTGGTAACTTTGCTAAGCATAAGTAATGCAGCATAAAGCCCACAAACTAGAAATGCAGCCGTCAGAATTTTATTTCTGATTTTCTTTTTTTCACTGTTTCCTTTTAACCCTCCTGAGGCCTTAGCACAATGCTAAGGAGGAGCCCAACACGTCACAGTCAGACAGTAGGGAAATAGGTGGTTGTCACATCAGGCTGTTGGCTTCTGAAACCACGCAAAACAAATATCCTCGTAAAAATGCCTGCGACATCTGCCAGATCGCGCACAGAGTGAAAAACTTGTGGGGTCCAAATCACTCCCATTTCTTACGTCTCCACGGTTCCTCTGATGTCATTTTTAAAACACCTAACTGCTATGGAAATCAACCAACTTCGATCTTCTTCACCCACTGACGCATCTGCATGAAAATATTGTTGCTGTAAGACATTTAGTTGCTCTTGGAATCATCATGTAGTGACGGGAAAAAGCTTTTTGAGTTTCAGTCCTTGGCCGGGGTTGATCAAGCTAAAAATTCCCTGACCAGGATATACCAGATTTTTTTTTTAAGACAAATGATTTATGCCGATTTCATAGTCTGCGTCTCAACTTCAACCGTTTGCAAAGCTTTTTATGGTCAGCAGATGCTGAGGAGTTATTGAACTTGAATGACAAACCCTGAAATATTTTCTGCTCACTCACAACCAAGTTTTGACCAGGCGTCGGTGAGCTCTTTCACTGACAAATCATTGACTTTTCTTTGCACATTCTTTGAGAACCACACCCATGAGGCAGGCAAGAAAAGTGCACTGAAGCGTGAAACCGACAGACTTTACTGGTGCATCAATAGTTAATGTCTTAATTGTGAAAAAGGGACTCAAGTGGGACCCATCCTATTGTTCCTTCACTTTGTCTCTTTTCTTCTGAGATGCTTCTTTTAAGTCCCACAAACACGGTTCACGGTTTATTCAGCAGAAAGATGAGATCGCGTTTGTGGTAAAGTGGACTGCAGAGGCCACAGAAGACCCATTCGCTGATGCTATTTATTAAACAAGCAAGTATCGAAGGGGTTCTAATGAGATAAATAATGCATATCGGAGCTCACAGGATCCCTGCTGAAGACAGGCAGAAGAAAAGGAAAACATTAGCAGCTTCTTACATTTCATTGTTTTCCTTTCATTGAACAATCAAGTACAAAGCAACACATTTACAAACCGAAACACTGATGCAGTAAAAGGCAAGGGCTAAGCCAATCCCCAAATCCTAAAAGTAAATATGCAGGGTCATGAAAACATATGCATATCAAAAAGACATTTTGATGCTAAAGAAAGTGCTGAGGTTGTGACAACTGTGATGGCTGGGGACGCCGGCCTCTTATCTGTATGCAACTCATCTACTTTCAAGAATGTTTTCTGGACGTGTGGATGTTTTTCACATATGTGTTCTCTGAAATTCAGGCACTTATGTAGAATCTCTTGTAAAAAGATGTATGCTGTAGTTTAATGGTCATGGTGGTCTTCAGAATATCACCATGTTTGAGAACCGTGTAAGTAAATGTTACACAAATCTGCATGGCTAAGACTCTGCAATTAGGTTTTCCGGTATAACCAGTCTTTGCTGTGAATTAATGAGTATCAAATTCTAAAGCGATTCAAATGCAAAAAAAAAAAAAAAAGACTTGAAAGTGTTTTTATTTCTGTTTCCAAACTGATTGTTCCTGTATCCCTTTTAGGGATGTATATTTCAGTTTAGGTTTGACCAGGGCCAAGAGGAGGTAACTCACCAGTAGAGTATGCCGCCGGAACAAGTAGTTCCCCTCCAAAACAGTTGGTGGCAGTAGTGGTATATGATTAGACTTCATACATTTGTAAAGATAGAGGTGTGTTTATTTGCTCAATGTGTTGCCTCAGCCGATTTGCAGAGTTTGAATATCATGAGATCTCAGGACGCAAAAATAACTGACTTGAAAAAGGAAAACATTAATTTTTTTCCCCTTGTTTGTTGATTCTCAAAGCTTAATGTGAAGCTGTGCACCAGAAAATGAAAAAATGTAAGAATAAGTATGTTCCAAATGAAGAAGAGAAAACAATAAACAAAAAAGGTTTTATTGTGAAGTACTTAAAGACATCCAGACATAGCTCAACTTCCATCAGTAATGTATAAAGTATGAATGAGATCAAGGTCTGGCAGTCTTTTGCCTTAGAAACATGTCTGCTGGAGTTGTTTTAATTCTCCTCCTCTTTTCTCTCTCTTTTTGCTCTCTAACCCTCAACTGCTACTTTCTCTACCCTAAACGAACCTAACCTCCTCCGAACCTTCACGACAGGCCTTCAAAGTGTAATAACTGACACATGGGGGCTTTATTTTCATTCTCATAAAGAATATTAAGTGGCACTTGCAGCGTAGTGTGAACAGATTTAGGTCTGCTTGAAAGGAGTTATTTTTATACACATACTGTACCGTACAGTAGACGGTTATGTTGAAATAAAAAAATCAAATCTCTAGTAAAGAGTAGTAAACTGAAATGTAGGAGTACTGAACTGATGAGAATCACACAGAACGCAACACGCAAATACACAATTTTTCTGACTTGCTTTCTTTGTCCGCATTGGCTCTTTGCCTCTGCCTCCTACTCGCGCTTTGCATATTGTTACACTTTTCTGTTTGTGTGTGAGAGTTAATGTGTGCGTTTTCCTGCCTCTAGTTCCACATCTGGAGGTCATTACCTCTGGGCTGGGATTGGTTGAGGCAGGCAGGGGGAGAGAGGGGGCACGTTGGGCTGGCTGCGCAGTGAGGTCATCGCCTCGTTGTGGCGACGCTCAGGAACAATGATGCCGTTGTCTCCAGTGACGACGCGCCGGCGTAGCTCACCCCAGAATGAAGCGGGAGGAAAGGTGACCACATTTCAGTGGATGAAGATTTAGGGGATTGGCGCAAGCTAAGGGGAACAACACCTCAGAAAAAAAAAAAGAAAACTTTGATAATGCAATGTGAAGAATTTTTAATTGCAAGAAAAAGTTGTGCTTTTACGACAACTATAGTGTAAAGTTGATCCACCCTGTCCAATTCTTTTGCATATACCTGATAGTTTACATATTTTACACCATGCATAATCTTTTTTTGTTTTCTGAATCTGTTCAAGATGTAGTTCCAAACAACAACTAAAAAAACTGAATAACACTTTCATACTTTCGTTAGACACTGTTCAGCAAATGGCTTTCATCTAAAACTTGGTTCAACACAGTTGGCCAACATCTTATTCTCTAGGTTCCATCCATCCATCCATCCATCCATCCATCCATCCATTCATCCATCCATCCATCCATCCATCCATCCATCCATCCATCCATCCATCCATCCATCC
>NW_006800085.1:958636-964945 GCF_000485575.1 Poecilia formosa
CATCCATCCATCCATCCATCCATCCATCCATCCATCCATCCATCCATCCATCCATCTTTATTTATTTATGTAACACTTTTCATCCAAATGGAACTCAGTGCTTTTACAAACATTAAAACAATCAAAAAATCATGCCAAAAATGCTTTTCTAATTAAATCAACTATCTGTTAGACAACCAGAATATCTGGCATTGGTTTAAATCACCACTTTGGCTCTTAACTCAGACTTAGTTACCTTTTTTTCCTATCTTGAATTATAAGGAATATTTAATATTTTCTATTTCATGTGTAAATGTGAAAACCGTAGTTTATGTATGAATGTGTTTCGTCTTTTTGTTTAACTGCATTGTATTGTTCCATCTTCATCCTTTTTTTTTTATTTTTGTGCTGTTTTCTCTCCCTCGGAGTCAGTCCATGGCTGCTATATTTTAAAGTGTTTCTGTTCCAACGTGTGTGTGTGTGTGTGTGTGTGTGTGTTACATGCTTCTGTATTCCCAAATGGGTAAGCAATGTCTACAGCTGCTGTTTCTCCTTATAAGGATGCCTGTCTGTGGAAGGAGACGTGGAGGTAAAACTGAGGGAAGAGGAACAGAAAGCTGGCGACTGATTGGAAGAAGACAGGTGCATGAGAGGGAATGAGAACAGGATTGTGAAATAAGATAAAAGGGATGGGTGAAACTCAGGTCAACAAGTTAAAATGTAGAGGAATAAAAAAATGGAAGACAGGTTATTGTGGCCCATTTTATTATTTCAGTTGGTAAATGTACAGTAGACTGCTGCTATCGCGGCTGAGGTGTTAAGGCTTTTAGTTGAACTTTAACAACTTTTTTCAGTTGTCATTTATCTATTTTTGATATTTCGAGTTTGTTCGATTAAGCGACTTTAACAAGTCTTGGTGTTATTGGATGGGTAATGGACTTGCTATTGTTTTAGATTGGACTCCAAATGATTTGAGCTTTTAAATTCATTTTACATTTTAGTGTTTGGATATTTTAAATTTCAGATTTGTCTCCTGCAAGTAATAACTTTTTGAAAACCTACTTACCCGGACCAGGGATCGATGGCTTGCGTGTTATTCATACTTATGTCAGAAACAGATTGCAGACAGTTCACATATAAGATTAAGAAAGAGCTCCAATATTATGCACAATGTACAAAACCACAAATCATCTAAACAGTCCAACAACAGCATGGCAGGTATTTTGTGGTCACCGTGTTCGTCATGGGTGTTTATTAACACACCGTTGTCCTCTTTTTGTTCGTCACATAAAAAATAGATGGTTTTAAAAACCAAATGGAAGTAGCTTCCCCTCCATAAAATGAAAATAAAAAACTTTGCACACAGTGAGGGCTATAGGAGTCTCTACAGCAGCTCTTTTTCTTACCTCTTCATCTTTTATTCAGCATCTCAAGCACCTTCCTTCACCTTTCTAATATGAAAAATCGCTTGTCTCCCACAGTTTTCCTTACATCTGCAACTTTCTTCATCCTCTCCCCAATTCCCTGGGTTTCTTTAACCCCATCGTTCTCTTTCTGTCTCTCTCTCTCTCCCTCCCTTGCTCCATCCCTTTCTCAGCTGCTCCTCCCAGCTGTTTAATCACACATGGCTCATGCCTAAAGAAGGGGGGGAGGGAGAGGGGAAAGGGGGACAAATGGGAGGAGAGACGAAGAGAGCCGAAGAAAGAGTGGGTGACAGACAGAAAGACAGAGAGAGAATGTGAGCAGTGGGCTGAGTGTGAGGCACATGGCCACCGAGTGAGAGGTCTTTCATTCTGCTTGGATTATAACTGAGGAAAGAAATCATCTGGATACTCCTCTTCCTCCTCCTCCTGCTTCTCCTGCTCTACCTCTCCTTCCTCACTCCTCCACTTCCCTCCCTTCGGCGTCTCTGATCTCCGAGTTGAGGGACTCTTTGAGAATCTCACCTCTTGTTCTTCTTTCACCTCCCTCTCCCCTGCTTCCCCCTCAGGATGTCGTGTGAGGAGGCTCAGCTCCACAAAGAGAGGCTGCAGGCCCTGGCGGTGAGTCTTTGAAACTCTCACTTTTCACGTCATTCTGCTCATTTTTTATTTTTTTGCTCTCTTTCGTTGACCTCCAGTCTGTTTGTTTTACCGTCTATCTGTGAAAACCGAAGGGACTCCGGGGTTGCTGGACATTGCATCCAGGTTCTTTCGGTGTCTCACCTCAGAGTTCACGTGGTCCTTTCAGCTTTTGTGCTTCTGTTCTATTATATAATCTGTCTTGCAAAATAACCGAAAAAAATCTTGTCCTTTTGTTTCTTGCTTGTTTATTTGTTCAAAAGTTCAAATGTTGACCTAAAAAAAAGTGAATGACGCAGACTCAGGAGATTTCTGTATGAATGTGTACTACTGGCCACTGAGTGTGAGACTGTTTAATTTGATACTTTACTGAAATCCTGGCTACAGAACTAACTTGCGACTTTTGTCTGCTTTGTATCTTTGTAAGTTCCACCTGTATTCACCCAGATCTTAATCTGTTGTGAAAGACGGAGTCATATTTGTCTGCAAAACTGTGCCGCTGCCTTGCACTCGGGACGGATCCTGAGCCGAAAACTCAAAGTGATGCAAGCTGGAAACCTTTCAGGATGACGTCAGGGTCTCCTACACGTTTTCCTCACGTTGAACAAAGTCCGTTCTTGTTGCACCAGTTGTAATGTTCTTTACTCCCTCGCCAGCCTTCTGTCTCGTAATCCTGCTCCATTTGTCCTGATATTTGTGTCCGTTTTGGTTTTTCTACGTCTTATTTTATAGGAGGAGAGTTAAGTAATGGAGACATTGGCGGAAAAATCAGCTTTTTAGTTTTTGGTTTGGCCAGATGCTTGAAATTTTCAATTACATCGACTCCCCCTGTTGAGGTGGTCTCTCAGTAACACATTTGGATACTTACCGTCACGTGTAACGTTGAAATAAGTGCTAATGATTGCCTTTGTGCTAATACGACTCAGAAGCAACGGTTGCACCAGAGTTCATTGCTCACGACTAAATTTGGCACCGAATAGGAACCACAGCATACCACACACACACACACACAAACCGAGAAGTGTGTATGCGTGTGTGCGCTTGTTTCTGTGGATGTATGGGGCGGGGGGGGGCAGAGTTGTTGGAGCTGCAGATGGAGAAACTATTTTGGCCACGTTGAAAGATGGCAGCCATACCAGCCTCCACATAACATCTAAAGAGGAACAGAGTGGAAAGTTCTCACAGTCTGAGGAAAAGGAAACACGCGTGTTTCGTCCTTACAGAGAGTTTGTTGGTTCTTTGTCAGTTGAGCTGCAAGGAAAATAATTATATTATATAATTTGAAGATGGTTCATGCTGTTCATTAGGCAGGGGATAGTATGAGATTCTCGTGGTAGCCTTGCAAAAAAGTATCACTCTATCTAGACACTGACTCGCATGCAAAACAAACTTTTATAACGTGAACAAATTGCTTTTATTTAAAACTGCAAAATAAGAAATATTTTTACCGCTTCTGTTTTGATTGAAGATGGGCATTTCATCCCTAAAACAAATCAATCAAACTTTATCTGTATAGCACATTTCAGCAGCAAGGCATTTCAAAGTGCTTTACATCATTAAACACAAAACAAAAGCAAAGAGTGAGTCGTGCACAAGGACTGAAAGGCCACTCGGACAGGAAGAAGCCAATGGTGCATTTGGAGGAGAAAAAAAAAAGCAGGGAGCTTGTGAGGCTGAGAACACCATCCCATCTGTGAAGTGGCAGCATCATGTTGTAGGCTTGTTTTGCTGCAGGAGAGACTGGCATACTTCCCAAAATAGGTGGTGTCATGAGGAGAGAATATTGTGTGGAAATACTGGAGCAACGTTTCAAACGCGTTGGTGGAAATTGGTCTTCCAGATGTGAAGCAACCATAAACATATCCTCAAATCAGTCGTTTAAGGGAAAGAAAATGAATTTAGTGCCCTTTGCAAAACCCTGATTCTAACTACAGACAATTTAATAGAATTATTGAATAATCAGTAGAAGTGTCTCTGCCTTAGTTTCTGGAAGACCCATGTTTTCCTAGAGTGTCAGTCTGTGCTCCTTTCAATGTGGGGAAAAACCACTGGCTAATCTGCCACTTTCTCTTTATCTCACTGAATCCAAACATAGAAGCACTATGAAGGAAAAGCAGCAGTTTTGAGTCCGTATTCTCCTAAAATCTTGTTCCTGATCACTACCTCATGACCAGCTGTGATGAAACCCTTTGAATAGATGCACAATGTACACAAGCAGCTCCTGTCTGTGACTAAGGATTTCATCAATATTTGATCACTCCCCTGAGATCTCCTTGTCATCACCATCAATTTCTGTCCTCATTAATACTTCAGAAGAACTTGAGCCAAGTAGGAAGCTTTAAAAGAATACTCAAATGTTTGTGAATCCTTTTCAAACATGACAGCAGTACAACATAAACTGGCCTGTAGCGCAATAAATCAAAGATTGAACTTTCTACCATGCTGGATGCTAAAGTATTGACATTAATAATAGTTATAAGACAGAAGTCATTATAATGTTCACTTGCTGCAATGATCGGCCTGCATCATTCATAAATCATGGTCCTCATGGCTCTAATTATACAGTTAAAGTCTTAAAAATTGAATCATTACATTTGTATATATGTTACTTATTTTTAAAACTATAGTAAATTGAGATTTCTGTTCTATCTGCATTACTCTCAATGAGAATATTTTGAACTTTTTTTTTTTTTATCCCCACACATACAATGTCTGCGCTCATGTTTTACTGTGAGAAAAATGCTCCAGTTGGTGGATTATGGGCTGCTAATGGCCCTTAACAGTCTGCTCATGCTAGCTGCAGCTTCATAATAATGACCAAATAAATGTGTCTCCAAATGAACACTGTATTAAATGACAGTGTGATATTTGTGTGGGTTTGAGGTTAGGAACCAAAAAAAAAATGCATGAGTAGGCAGGTTTTCTGAAGATAATTTGGAGTCACATTCCACAGAAAAGTCTGATTTCTGAACCAGGAACAGGCCAGGGTCCACTGTGACCGTAACCTCCCTCCGACATTTGCTCGCTGCTAAGCTTGCTGCAATTAAACATTTCCCTGAAAATATCAAAATTAAAAACATTTCCTGTTCAGAAGTTTGTTTGTTTTTTTTTCATATTGTGACTGGAAAAAGATAGATTTTCTGGGGAGGCGTGGTAAGTTGAGGTCGATTATGTTCACAGTCGGTCCTGGCAAAACTCACTGGATATGATCATCATCATAATTCATCTGAAAACAGTTATTGTGCTTTTATTTGTAACTGTAGACCATTCATTCTTTCAGTGTGGTTTGGTTCTGGTTAAACGCTGAAGCAACTTAACCAGGCAGTGAGCTGTAATTTCTTTTCCCTCTTCGTTCAGGGAAAATAGTTTTTTTTTTTTCTTTTTGAGAGAAGAAATCAAAATTAATGTTACGTGTCAGCCAGAAAGTCAAAACTCTCACTGTGTTTATGAACATAGCTCTTTTCTGTGAACACTAATTGGCCAGATTAGAAAACAGCATCGATGTCTTCTTGTTAAATTCAGACCCACAATTAGTTTGTTATTACCATGTAATTTTGGAAGCGATCTGGAGTACTTTCTGGTCAGGGTTGGCCAAAATACTTTAAGCGCATCTGCAAATAGGTGCTCGTTCACCAGAAACCTTGCATGTGGTTTCAGCATCAGCCAGTGAATGGTGAGCGACTCTTCGCTCTAATTAACCATTACCCATATAGCCTTCCAGCCACAAGCAGTATGACAGCATACATACAAGAGTCTGGGTTTCTGCATGCACTCATTCACTGACTCCTCTGTTGTGTTGTTATGTTTATATAGATGACCTCAGCACTCTGGACTCTAACTTAGCCCCCTGAAACACACACACACGCACACACACAGTGTACAAAAGACCCCAAATTGTCTGACTCCAAGTACAAAACAAAGCAAAAATGATATCTCCCACGTAAACTGATGTTTAGCACAAATGTCTTTTTTTTTTTTTTTTTTGCATCATCTTTAAAATCATAATCTCTCTGCACTTCAAAGTGTGCTATATCTATGTTGATGCCCCAGGACTCTTACATGCAAGACTAATAGACTTTTGCTCACAAACCGCTACAAACCACATATTAGGTTTATTTGAATGGAAGTGAGGAAGAGATCTCTGCAGGTTTTTAGAAAATGGAGAAATCCTAGTGTGTATTTAGTGAGGTGGTGGTGATTAGGGCAGGGTGAGAGTGAGCTGCTGCTGCTGCTGCTGCTGCTGCTGCTGCTGCTGCTGCTGCTGCTGCTG
>NW_006800085.1:965135-968942 GCF_000485575.1 Poecilia formosa
AATTAAGGAAAGCAATCCAACCCAAAAAGAAAAACAAAATAATATCATTGCCTTTTCAAAAAGCAGTGATGTGAGGTAATTATCAATGATCAGAATATTTACTTGTTTTCTTTTTGTTTTTGTTTTTTTTAGCTTTACAATTTTGGCCTCTTGGCAAAAGGTTTAGTCACCACTGGTTAAAATCATACATTACCACATTTTTAGTTCACATCTAGTCTCTTAACTTTGTAGAATAATTTTTCAATAAGCTGTGTTTAACTGTGCTTCTGTAAAAAATAAATAAATGCAATTATTAACCACAGTTCCTTGTTGTACAAAGGACATAACATAGCAGTTTCCCATAAAAGCCCAAACTCAACTGTAAAGTCAAATTAAATGCTCCAAAACTGTAATATGTAACATATGTTGGATTAAATTATGAACTGCTCTGGTGAAAATGTGTAAAAAGTCACTTAGTAATAATATTTTTTTCCCAAGGAAAGGTACAGAACATACTCTCCATGATGAAACAATCAAAAAAGACATTCCTACTTTGCTGTCTGATACGTAAAAAATATTATTTCTACCTTCTTTATTCATTTATCATTAATTATTGGCTGTTTACAGCCAGTAGAGACACTGAAGAGCAAATTCAGGTTCTTGTATTTCTGAGGTTTTTCTTCCAAAATCAGATCTGTTTAAACAGCTTCCCCAAAATCGTGTCATAGGTTGTGAATATTTGGCAGAGTAGAGGCAGACTATTACCGACTGAGCAAACAGGATTCCAGGGCGCTAAAGAAAACCTAGTTTATTGACTTTATTTTATAGAGGAGGGGGATTGTGCTTGGGGTAAAGTCATTTAGAAAAAGGAAGAAGGGGTGTGTCGTGTTGGGGAGCAAGGGGTCTCGGGCACAGCAGGAGTTACAAGCCCTCTAAAATTAGCAGCAGCTGTCCTGGACCTACTGGTCTTTTGGGTTTGTGAGTGCGTGTTTGTATGTTACTAGTGGCATAACTTCTGTGTGTGTATCAGTGGGAGTTTTGCAGAGACGTGAGGCACGAGAGGCTAGAATGGATTTCTTTATTTCTTGTCACGCTTTGGGAATGTATTTCTCCTCGTCTTGTTTGAATAATATGCAACGCCTTGCAAAAGTATTTAAACTTCTCGAACTTTTTCACGTGTTTCAGTGATACGGCCAAAAATGTCGACGCATTTGACTGGAATTTCAAATGATGGATCAACAGAAAGATGCATATGACTGCAAAGAGAAAGGGTTCCATGGATTCATTTTCAGAAATGTTTTCAAATAAAGATCTGAAAAATGTGGTTAGCATTCAGACCCCTTAAGTTAAGTTGGAAAGAATCTAGAAGCTCCAATTTTCAAATTCTCAGTCGACTTTAGGTCTGAAATGACATTAAATTGTATCTTTTCAGTGTTGCTGTCATGGTAGAAAGTAAACCCTTACCCAATCTTAAATATTTTTGCAACACCTAACAGGGATTTTCTTGCATTTACCTCCATCCATTTTCCCTATCAGCTCTGACCAGATTCTCTGTCCTTATGGTAAAAAAAAATAAAAGTATTTCTGCAGCACAATGATGCCTCTCCATGTGCTGTGTAGTTTTTGTTTTTTTCTCTGCCACATAGCAATTTGCATGTATAGGATAAAGTTTGGTCTCATCTAAAGCTGGACTAAATTTACAATTTAGGCAATTTCTGCAGGGAGTTGTGTGGGGTTTTATTACGTGTACCAAAGTAAATAAAGCGGATGCCACAAAAGACTGTAAGAACATTGTTTCCTCAGAATCACAATTGAGTGTGTTGATGTTTGTAGTCATGATGTGAAATTATGTGGGAAAGTCAAAGGGGCGTGGTAACTTTTGTTTAAGGTGCTGCACAATGCAAGCAGAATATTGACAGAACTGCAACTAAAAAGCTTGAAAAGTAGCAAGTTCTGAGCAAAACATCATTCATTACAGCCACATGTAACATTTTAAAATGTTTTTTTTTTTATGTCGTTCGTATGTGCATTTCAAGGAGCACACAGATTATTTTCACATAACGACCACCTGCTGCTGTCGTCGTGTAACATCAGCACGCGGTGCATTTCAGCGATGTGCTGACTTGGCATTTATTGATACGACTGTTAGCTGAGGAGGTACCAAATTAGCATGCTGTTGTTCACATGTAATGAGTAAAAATTTTGTGAGGAAGGAGGTGTTTGCATTTGCGGCAAATATTTGCATCCATCAAGAGTGGCGAAACATTCACAGTAGAGTATGAAAACACATTTTTTTGCAACATGGAAACATTTAAAAGTTTTTTTTTGTTTTTTTTTTTTTTGCTTCTTTTAATTGAACAGATTTATTAATTAAGAAATAGTAGTGGTGATATAATTATAAAATGCAAAGATCTTCTAAGCGTGTGGTCACACCAGCGACACGTGAAGCTCCCGTCCATTTCAGTTGGTGTTCTCTAAGCTCTCAGGTATGGCTGTCCACAGAATGGAAGACGATATTCCCAGTTAGATTTCTCTGCTGGGTGTGTTGGCATGTACAGAATGTAACCAATCTGATCTGCCGCCCTGCCCTCTTCACAACTCCAACATCAGCAGAACGTTGATTAGCAATCGGTCTGATCTAATCCTGGATGTGCAAGATCAAAACATGCTCTCTCTGAGCTCCGCTGGTTTAAAGGACAAAAACATTTTCACCAGCTCATAAAGACGAGTTTCTGCAGCTTAGCATTCCGTTTCCCGCCCCATAAACACTGTGAATCAGTATTTGCTTTAATGTGTGATCTGAGAACATTTGTTTTACTTTCATCTCCCTTCATTAACTTTTTTTTTGTTTGTTTTGTTTTGCTTATTTCAAATAAAGAGTGCAAAACCACTCAAAATAATACTTTTCTGCATGGTTTCAGATTGGCAATGTGTTGGCTGGAGTTTTATGTTTTTCAGAATTAGATTCGGAACCATACTTTGACTTTGAAATTGGAGTCTGATTTTTAGGGGAGGTTCTGTTAAAAAGCCAAAAGCCTGATAGCATCTTACATTTAGATATTTGAACAGTGTGTGAGAGTGTGTAAGAATCAATGTGTGGATTTCAGTGAGAATGAGGCACATTATTAGCTTTGACATGAAGTAAGTATTATGTTACAAAATAAAAATGTTATGCATTAGTATTACACAATTGGTGCATGATCAAGTTTCAAGGAAAAATGAACAAAACTGTTCACTTGGAGTTTAACGTGGGGAAAGAAAATCTAGAGATTCACATGAACTTATTTTAAGCTTAAAAATGTCACAAAAACAAATACAAGAGAAAAATCCTGTTTTGTCCTGTTGACCTGTTCTGATGGATTACATTTGGTCTTATAATCCCCTTCTTCCTGATGAAGCATAAAAAATGCTGATGTTTGCCTAATGCATGTGGATATACAGTATTGTTACAAAGTGTTTATGTGAAAGTCACATGCAAAAACTGATGATTTATCAGCTTCTGCTCCGTTTCTCTGTGCAAGAATTTAAAGGGAACTTGGATTAATTACCAAGGGACAGAGAAAAGAGTAGGAGCAAGAATAAAGTATGTGTTCTCAGCTCTTTTATATATATATATATAAAAGCCGACAGTGCGCCTTATAATCCGGTGCGCCTTATACATGCACCAATATTGAGCCACAACAGGTCCAGCAACGGACCTTACCACAGGGGCCGCGTTTCATTGGCTAATGCCCATTTTAGGTCACAGTGCAGCTACCACGTGCATGACCGTCTCACAAACACAAGCTACAGTAGTAAACATATGCTAATGTACATTGTGGACCATCA
>NW_006800085.1:969111-994509 GCF_000485575.1 Poecilia formosa
CACACAAACATACCACCTGAGACATTATGTGCACAAAAAGCCAGTTCCTTGTGCAAATATAACTTTTTGACCTGAGATTTCAGGCTCCAGAAATGAAAACATTCCTTATTTAACAACCATGGCTAGAAGAAGGTTTTTAAATAGTCTTTCTGAAATCGAAAGGCAAGTGCATGAAACCACACACATTGTTTCGCTTATTAAGCAAGAGATTTCCAACATGGAAAAAAGAAAGCTTCGATAATTTAAAACAAAAGGTGCTATTAAAAGAATAAAATGTGGGTCTTTTTCAGTTAAAACTTGGCATGTGTGAAATTAAACTTATAAGTTTAGCAGCATTCTTGTTTGGAACACCATTTTAATCGGTCCAAGATGGTTCACCACCAGAAACCTCTCTTTGTTACAGCCTTTACTCTGAATCATCTGGTTTTCTTTGTATTTTGGGTTCATTTTTTGGGTTCTTTTTTTTCTTTTTTTTCTTTTTTTTTTTTTGCTCTTGTTCAATTCATTTAGAGTTTTTAAAGTGAGTTAGAAATGATTCCTTCTAAATGTATCTGTAATGTTGTTTGGTTGGGTTTGTTAAGTTGGGTTGTTTCGTTGGTTCGGTTTGTTTGATTTAATCGCCTTGGTTGATTATTTTTGTTTCTTGCTTGGTTGGTTTAACTCATTTGTTTAGTTTGCTTCTTCTTTTAGGTTGGTTTGTTTCTCTTGTTTAGTTGGTTTGGTGGGGTGTGTGTCGGTTAGTCTGGATGAACTCTTTTTGTTTTGGTCAATTAAATTGTTTAACCAATTTGATTTCTTTTCGTTGGTGTCATTGCTGGTTTGCCTTTTCTTCTTTGGTTGGTTTGCCGGGGTGTTGGCTGGTTTAATTAACTGGTTTTAATTGATTTGTTTTGTTGGCTTAGTTGTTTGTTACTTGTTTAGTTGGTTTCATGAAATGTTGGTTGGTTTGGTACTTTTTCATTTGGATTGTTTAATTGAGCAGTTTGCTTAGTTAGTTTATTTGGTTAAATTGATTTGTTTAACCTAGTTGGTTTTGTTCGCTTGGTTGGTTTGTTTAGATGAGTGGCTGTTTGGTTTGTTGTGACTAACTAGTTGT
Source organism: Poecilia formosa (assembly GCF_000485575.1). NCBI lineage: Eukaryota > Metazoa > Chordata > Actinopteri > Cyprinodontiformes > Poeciliidae > Poecilia > Poecilia formosa. The sequence goes on from NW_006800085.1 coordinate 970,208, forward strand.
TTCGAATGCTTGGTTTGTATGGCTTGTTTTTTGCTGCGTTGGTTGGTTGGATGTTCGTGTGTTGGTTTGACTTGTTATAGAAAGGTTTGAAAACACAATAGAAAAATTTGACAGTGTCATGAAGATTGCTGAAACACACACACACACACACACACACACACACACATACCTGTGACACCAGGTGCACTAAAAGCCTATTTCTTGTGCAAATATAACTTTGGTTACACATTTTTGTTGATGCTGTTCTATATTTTGGGGAACTTTTAGGAACCAAAATCTTTCACAGTTCTACTACAGGAGCCAATCGAACTCAGGCCAATATGTCTTCACTCAACTATATTTAAATTTACAGAAAAGTCTACAAGCAAGGCTTTGACCTCATCTCGTCTCAATATTTTTTTGTCTTTCCGAACATGATGCTAAAAAATGTGCTAAAGCTGGTGTAAAGTTTTAGAGAAACAGTGTTACAAAACAGGAGTTAGAATTAGAGATTAAACACTTAAATAACTCATCATGACCTTCTGTTTGAGCGTGTCCATCATTCTTTCACATTGTGTCAACCCTTGTGGGAAAAGTGGTGACTTCTGTTCAAGGGCCCATGCAGCAGCAGCAGCAGCAGCAGGCCAAGTGGGGACAAAACACTGTGAGTCAGAATGTGGGAAGTCGTGAGTGTGTCACCGAGAATGTCAACATATTTTTCGGAAGAGGAGGATGTCTTTGTTTGGCGGGAGCAAACAGTGAACAGATCAGTGTTGAGGGTCTTTTTCCTGCTTCCTCAATTTGACTTTTGACACCTTTTAATCTGCCTGATAATTAATCTGTTTATGATCCAAGACAGTGATAGTTATTTGAACACAAAGAGCAGTGAAAGTTCCCAGCTACAACTGTACTGCAGATATATATATATATATATATATATATATATATATATATATTTTTTTTTTTCTGATAGTCAATCATTTATCCTTTTTTAAATCAAGGTGTCATTTAAATTTAAGTTGTGCTGCTCATTTTTCACTTCAGAAGAAGTCCGTTCTGCCTACAGGCTGTTATCACCCATTCATATCAACAAAGCCAGCTTCATTATGCAGTTTTACTCCACATTACAAGAATGTGTGGGTGGAAGTAGCCCATTTGTCCAGTTTGTCCAGAAGAAGCTGCAACACTTCTTACTTTCATTCATTAAATTTTTCTAGTGACTTTACTAGTTTTCTTGCCTCTTACATGTTTTTGTTCAACGCAGAGCGGCGTTGTTGTATATGCTAGTCAGCTGTTTGACTACAAGATGGTTAATTCTAATGTTCTACCGTCCTTTAGCTCTTAACTTGGTCTTATAATAGCTCATTGTTACTTTGCCGATGTAGTGAGCTTTAGATCCAGCTGGCGCTCATTTTTAGCATGTGATAGTAATTTGGTATCTAAAGATTTTGGACTATTAGAAGGATAGCAAAAAACTAAAGGAAATATGCGTGTGTGTCTGCATTTGTATGTTTAGCTCAATCCTCAACCAACCACATGTTCTCAACAGTCCCCTGACATCTGTCAGCCATACCGCTGAGGCTATGACTGTACTTTACCAACCATGGGAACTGGTGCTTTGTAGGCTCTTGTGGTGTGTGTGCATGCATGTGTGTGTGTATGTCTGTGTGTGTGCGTGTGTGTGTGCAAGAGAGACAGAAAGACAAAAATTACCTCAGTCTTGCTGCAGATATTTTTCCAGCTTGCACTAAGCTCTCAAACTGTAGCTGCTGAGTTTTTCTCCATGTTTGTAGACGTGTAGAAAATGATCACTGCAGCTCATATTTGCTCCTCCTGAGGCCTGTTTGCTAATTCTGTGGAACAAAACAAGCACACTAATCTCTCAACCATCACTGACTGCCTCAAGCTGTTGCAATGCTTACCTGCCTCTAAGATTTCACTCTTTACACAACTGGACCAATTTTTAATGCTTTATATATATTTTCTAAAAAACCATTTAGCATTTTCTGTTCCACATTTAAGATGTATTTTTGAACTGATCTTTTGTGGATATAATAAGATCAACTCATTTTTTGAAGTTTTCACCTTTAATATATTCTGATACCTAATGGTTCCTGCATAGCAACAAGAAGAATAAAACATAAATATAATAAGACGATAAAAAGGGTGAAAATTCAGGGTAACACTGAGTTGAGATAAGGCTCAAGCTAGATCTACAAGAATTGTTAATGGCTAAGAAAGCAGAAAAGAAGATGTCTATCATGGTGTAGTCGTAGTCACTCCTCAAATTTGCTGCCGTTTTTATTTTTTCCAACTTAATATGGGGATTTTCATGCCATTTTTTCCTCTATCTTCCATCTCCAAAGTCCATTCTACTCTTTCTTCTAAATTCACTATGCCTCTGCTTTGTTTTAGCCATGCTCTAACGTTTATTCACATTTGGGGGCTTTCCCTGAAAGTTATATTTAGCCGACAGGAAATGTCCTAGAAATCCTTGTTTCACTCCCACAGAAAGAGAGTGAGAGAGCTCTGTTCACATGCTTAGTATCGTATGTACTCATGCCCCAAGAAGGGTTATCCTGGAATGACTTGTGTTTATGTTTCCATGTTTTCCCTGTGCAGGCAGTTTGTACATCAGCCTCATTCATTTCTCTCCAAAGTCGAGGATCGTTTTCTTTCTTCAAGTTTAGGTTCGGCATCAGGGTCTAATCCATCATCCCTGCATTGGTCTGCGCCTTAACCCCCTCTCAAAGTTAGATAAACTCTGACCTCCAGCTATTTCGACGTATTGCTTCCTCTGTGCGAACAGTCCCATCTCATTATCGTCTCAGTTTCTCACAGTTCTCTCTCAAGGTTAAAATAAATACGCGCCAAATATCCTGAACCAGTTTAGTAATGCCAGCAGCCTGAAACGGAAATCATTTTTAAATGTTACAATTGAATATAAGTACATTCACCTTGTCAAATATTTAACATTCCATGTAAATAAATAATCTTTCATATTGTTTTTTTTTTTCTTTCTTACCTTTCAGGAGAAGCGGAAACGACAAACTGAAATTGATGACAAAAGAAGTCAGCTTGACGAACTGGTGCTACAGCTTCAGCATGTTAAGGTTGGTAGGTCTGTTCATGGACCTCAGAAGCTACAAAATGTGCTACGTGGTTGATAAGCTGACTTCATTCATGCCGCGCAGAATTAAGTCACCTTGGTTGATGAAATACGGTCCACACCAGCTAATTAAGTCATAATATAGAATGGCACAGCTTATTGAATTGCTCAATACGTCACATAATGGCCTCATAGCAACTGACTGTATTAAGACATACAAAACCAGCCTGTTTTTGCCCTTTACCTTTAGCATTTTAACCCAATAAACTACACGTGGGCTTCACATGTTTAAAATATTTGCCTTATGTTTGACCACGTGTAACCCATATGGTTCGGCCAGATGGGTCCCACATGTGTTTCCAGTTTTGATTGCTCATACCCATTACCAGACCTTTGTCCACTTCGGACTCGCAGCATAAACCTGCATAGGATTGACTGTATTTGCTCACATTTAATCCAGAAAACCAACCAGTGTGGGTCACACACGTGTTAACCGAGTTCAATGGATAAACTCAATGCTAACTAAGACTTAAATGGGGTTTTCAACTGCGTTTGCCCATCTGAGTCCTAGCAAAACCCATGTGGTGCCCAGCTTCACATGTTGGCTGGACAAATAACTTCTTCAGTAACTTGTACCAGTTCCATCCAAATGCCCAACACTCAATTTGGCTTGTGTGCAGGCATAAAACAGCGAAGGTTGTTTTCTTATTTGAAGAGAAACCTTTTAAATCCGAGCACACCCACAAATAAAACTTCTAACACTTACTGCCAACCACAACTGGTGACCCAGCCTTTGCTTTTGATTCAGTGAACAAGTAAAAGGCATTTAAGAGTTCATCAGTGGAGGAAAAAAAAGTAGAAAAAATACGTTTAATGATTTAATTATGTGGTGTTCTTTAAATCTCTTTCTTTAAACAAAGGGTAAATGGCTGGATTTTACTCGTAAACCTAAAAAAAAGCAGCGTAAGCCTTATCAGAGAGAATCAAACTAAACTCATTTGGCACTAAGAGAATAAATACTAACAGTCAAAAGGCAAATGTAAGTAATGAAAAAATATGTTTCACAAATCTGCTGGGTTTCATTTTCTTGTTCTGCCCTGCTGCAATGTAGTTGTTTGTTTTTCCAAAAAGACTTATTTGGAAAACCCTGGAGGCTTTGCAGCTGTAGACTCACTGGGTGGGTAAGAGCATATGTGTGGTTTCTCATTATTCTGAAAACATCCATAGTAGCCAGCTTTAATATTTGCAATAAAAACACAATCCAATCACAAATTAGAGTGATAAAACAAATTTTGCATCAATGGATCCTTTGTTGAACAGGTTTGAATCCACACACTGGGATTTTTCAAGAATTTAACACCCATTTAAGGGTTATGGGAAGGAGAGACATATTGATTAAAGCCGTGCGAATTGAGATTCTAACAAGTAATTTTGCTAACAGTTGAGCTGTTCTTGAAGAAAACTGTGTCAGGTAACTTTTGTCCTATCAGATAAAAGAGAAATGTCTCTTTAGGTTGATAAAAAAAAATAAAAAATAAAAAAACCTTTCAGAAGTTTGAGAACCCTTACGGAAAACTCTCAAAGGTCAAAGCAGGAAAAACAGTTCAAAGAGCAAACTCAAAAGATAAACAACTGTGGAGAAACTCTGATGGCAGAGCAGAATCAGCTGAAATGAGAGGCTTTATTCTGCTGCTTGTGGATGACGGAAAAGGTCAAGAAGTTCATCAAGAGAAAACAGGCTGCTACAGAGCAATGTTTCTCTAACAAGTAGTGCTGGAAAACACGTTTTCTGTGATACTTCAAAGTCTTCTTGAAACAGTGATGTTGTTTTCCTGCTCCCTTCATAAAAGTTAGTCAAGCAGCAGTCAGTCTACTGCATGTTCTCCCTGTGCATGGTGGGTTCTCTCCGGGTACTCCGGCTTCCTCCCACATTCCAAAAACATGACTGTCAGGTTAATTGGCCTCTCTAAATTCTCCCTAGGTGTGTGTGTGTGTGTGCATGGTTGTTTGTCTCTGTGTTGCCCTGCGACAGACTGGCGACCTGTCCAGGATGTACCCCGCCTCTCGCCTGGAACGGGACAAGGGTGTCCAGAAAATGGATGGATGGATATTTCAGTATGTTTAGAAATAAGCGCTTCTGAAAGATGCATTACTTGTCCAATCTCCTAAATTACTTCAGCTTTTTACTCTACGACAATGTCATTGGGACTTGTTGTTACACCTTGACGTAAATAAAAACATCACAGATTAAACTGTATCTCCATCTCTTGTCTATGCGCAAACTAGTATTAGCATTGCAGCACAGCAAGACAAAACAAGAAGCTAGAAGAGTAGCAGTTTAAATTGAAACACAACGGTGTGACTTATCAACTCGTGTGTGTCAATTGGCATTTTAAGCTCACATTAGAAGCAACATACTGAAATGTGTTGTGACAGGTAATCCAAACATAAGAGTTTCATTCCTTATTTTTTATCATCTTGTAATCAGCTATGCTAAATTCCATCTGTATATGTCTGAAAGTCTCTGTGTGGAATAGTCGGTGACTGGAGACCTTCCCAGGGTGTCCCCCTGTCTTTTGTCTATTGATCCCTGATTAGCCACTGGACGTAAGCACTGCCCTGCCAGGCTTGGAAGGTGCAGAAAAAGGAAGTTTTGATTATATTTGCTGGTGATCTTAAAATAGACAGGCCTGTAAAAATGCTATTGGATAAAATAACTGATGAGTAAACTGAAGTACAAGCAGTGTAGGATTTCCAAATAGATGTGGTTTTGACTCCAATCTCATAGATCAGGAACATCATAGTAAGTCAGGATCGGTGAGGACATTTTGTAAACTGCAGTTTGCAAAATGATGACGAAATGCTTAGCCTAAATCAGAATTTTACACATTTCAAGCTTAAATACTTTTTGATGAAGGTTTAAAATTTAGAAAAAGGAAACTGGATTTGCTCTACCAAAGCACTCCGACCTCTAATGACCAAAGCCACTGTCCTGCTCTTTTTAGAAATCTTACTTACTGCCTCAATGTGCGTGAACTCCCGATGTAATCAACATCTGGTAACACAGTCGCATTTTATGGCCATTACCCCTGAGTGCCACACAGCCAGGCACCATGAAGAAAGCTTTGTTGGGCGTTCTCCAGAGACGCAGCTGGCCTGGGAGAGGAAATGGGAACTGGAGCCCAGAGAGTTTGATAAGGACCTCAAGGCTGCACGCTCCAAATCCTTCAGAAAGGAGGCGTTGATCTGAGTCTTGGACCGTGTAAACATATTACTAATTCCAAAGCAAAGTTTAACCACAACCAGCACTTTAAGACTGGGTTCCCATCAAACACTGTAGATTTCACACACGTCTTGTGTGTGAAGTCCGCACATGAATTTAGATCTCACGGTATTTTCACCGAAGATAACGTCTTAATGTCTTCTTAATATCTGAAGATAGCCCAATTATCCAGAGTGTAAAGTTTCCTGCAAGTCAGCTTGACATGATCCTTAAAGTTCACTACTTACTGGATTTCTCCTGAAAGATATATCTCATTATACACATTCTAAATACATTTTGGTGAGAACCATGCGCATAGATCCTCAAAACCACAAATAATTAGAATGGATTTCAGGTTTCCGATGAGCGATTCATGCAACGTGCCGACGTGAGCAGCCGCATTCTGGTGGCAGATGGTTAAATGCTTTCTAAGTGTTTGTGCAGCTCCTCGCACTTTTAACGTTAAGCTCCCAGATCTACAGTCAAGCAACGGACTGAGCGTAAACAGCCAAAGGTGAAGCAGAGTGTTCACGCTCGACTCTGTTGTGGCAACAAACGAAGCCGTACAGGCAGATGGAGACGTTAGTCACATAAACACAGCTTCAGAGGCTCCTATAAAGGACTCCCACCAACCTCTGTGGGTGAGAAGACTGGCAACTCAACTCTGTGGTCTTTGTATATTAAATGCTCCATGAACCAAACAAACTTTGTTCTACGATTTACTGTAATGCCTAATTAACATAGTAAATCAAATTAATTTAAACACTGCAGAGGTGGACGGAAACAGGGAACAGATAAAGCTGTAAACAGATTTAACATTTAAGTACGGTAAACCTTAATGGAAAACTTTTTTTTTTTTCTTCAAGGGAATTTTCTGCCGTCATTATTTTAACTCTGTTATTTCCATTGCAGGAACCGGCGCCAAAACGGATACTAATAGTTATTTATCCCCAAAAAAATCTATATGCATTTTGAGACTTCCCTGAAGCTTCGGGGTGGAGCTCTGTGGATGGCATGTGCATTTCCACAGGTTTAATATCCCCAACATTTTGCTGCCGTCATCTGCGGCATTTTACAATTTAAACAGCTAAAGTTTTGGTTTTCACACCCAACATTCACGCTCACTTCCTTATGCCGAAGATTGCAATTTTCTAGTGGTTTCATAGTAATTTATTTGGAAGGTCACACCAAAATGATTTGAAATGTTATTTACATAGAGCTACCTATAAATACTAAGGGGTGTTAGAGGTAATTCTGTCATGTTTTATGGTGTTTTAGTTCAGGTTTGCAAATAAAAACAATGGAAATTGATCCCCCCACCCCCAAAAAACAAAAAAAACACAGGTTCCTCTTTTGGGGCGTGACATTTCACCTTTTGTCTGTTAAATGGTATCCTTGCAGTCTACTGTGATTTCAATTATGTTTCAGAAAGTAACCTCTGTGACAAAGTCATAGCTTCATGTCATTCGTTTAAAATTCAAAACAGAGAGCTAATACAACTGGTTTTGTGTTGACACCTAAATCTCCCTTATTTTACTGTTTATTTCTGCGTCGTCTGCAGTCCAAAGCAATGCGGGAGCGATGGCTTCTCCAGGGAATGGGCGCAGAGGAAGAGGCGGCACGGCGGAAACAGCTGGAACACGACGAAGAACAAGGGAAGAAGCTCGAAGACATGATACAAAGGTAACGCGCTGTTGCTGTTTGGATTTGGGTTGGTTTTTTTTTTCCCTCATGCTCGTCTTGGCTCGTTCAAAAGTTACACTTCATCACAGAATAGACTGTTGCAGGTTTGCAGCGAGAACGTTGTCACACTTCAAGACAATCTGACTCTGAACGGATGTTTGTACCGGTAAATTAAAGCTGCCACATCTGGTAAACATGCTGTTGCTCTGTAACAAAAGCTTTTGACCGATTTATTATAGATTCATGCAGATCTCATAATCTATTTGGATTCCCTTTGTGACTTTGTAGTTTGTTGTTTGTTAGTTTTATTTTATTTTATTTTATTTTTTTACATTTTATTCATGTTCTAACCAAAATAGGTTATCTGTCAAAGACAAAACATCAACTGCAGCATCCGTCTTATCTGATGCTCATTATTGACGCGAGCGAGAACATGTGAAATGTCGATGGAAAATTATAAGGAGAGCAGCTGAAAAGCAGGGTGTAGCTCTGAAAGGGAGGCATGACAGATACCGAGAGGACTGAAAAATAAAATAGAAAAAAAAAAGGGAATGAGTGATGTGATCCTGCATGAATTTCCCTTGTTTGTGACTTTGGGAGGAGCTTCCTGATTCCCACTTAGCATTGCTGCAAGACAGTCACTTATTCCCTGGGGAGGTTTATGGCATGAGATCATGCTATGAATAACGTGCCAGCACCACACTAGGTTTGAGATTTAGATTGTGCTGAAGCAGAGGCAGACTGATTTAAAAGAAAAGAGTCTGCAGTTATATTCTCTGAAATCAGATGGGGTTTTTTGTGGAGCTTGCAGCTTTTATAAACAGAAAATGAAGTTTTAGTAAAAATAGAGGATTTTCTTCACCAAATCTTATACTTAAACTTATTAAAAAATTACCATATACCCTTTTTCAGTATTTTTTCACAGCTCCATTCAGGCTAGTTTCCTTAAAAATAAATATCGAATTAAAATCCTCTTTGAATTCAGGTGCATATGTTGCCTTGAAGTGATTTTGATAAGAAACTTTTTTTTTTTCAAAATCTTTGTGAAATTCACTGAATAATCTTTAAAAAAAAAAATCCCATGTTTCTGAGTGAAGCAAATAAAATCGATAAACCCAAACTTGTGTAAATGCCTAACAGTTTTAACATGACATAGATCTAACCAGCTATAGCCTCAATGTCATCAGGAGTAAAGCAACTCCTGATGGAATCACAACGGCTTTTTACAGTAGAAGAAGAATGAATGGTGAGATTAGAGCAGACCCAGATGTTCTGGACCAGTCTGCCATCATTGGCTCACACTCCAACTCCAACTCCTCATCTGTCACTTCAGTGCATGAAAGAGACTCTGTTGACTGCTGTGGATTATCACTTGTTCTGCAATAACATCAACATAAGACGCTGTCAGGAACACGGAGCCAATAGTCGATCTGGTGTAAACAGCACAGCAGTGAATGGTCAAAGAGCGAGCATTGTGGCGCTCCAGTGCAGTTGTTCATATGAATCACTTCGTTCAGCTGCTGTTGGACAGAACCGCTTTCTGACACCCTTTTAAACATATTGCTCTTCCTGGTTGTAATTACTTTGCAAAAGCCAATTAAGCTTTTAATCGCACAGCTTGTTTTATTTTTAGTTTTAGTTTCTGCAGCAGGCCTGAGACACACTGAAAGAGGACAGAAATAACAGTGACACTCTGCAATAAAACAACTGTGATTTCAGCCTGAACAAGCTTCAAAAAAGGGACTGGAGTCAGTTTCAAACCCCAGTATGAGGCGCCAGAATAAATCCTGACTGTACTGCTTTCACCAGACAGCAGTGAGTTTTGACTGAATCTAGATACAGCATTCAGTCCAGGTCTTGTAATGTCAGATTTCCAGACATCTTGGTTTTTTCGTGAACCAGGATAACCGATTTTGTTAGAAAGACGAGTTCAGATTAGGGATGCAAACAATGAAGCGACTTACATTTACTTGGTTTGTTTTTAGCTAAGGAGTTCCAACCGATTAAGTAAAAACGTCCACTTAGTTGTAGTTTGGCCGCCATCCAGAAGAGGGCGCCGCTGGTCGTCTTTAAGAGGAGCCAGTTGACTTGCGGACTACTTGACCAGAACGGGAAGGAGAAACGTCACTTTAATGCAGATCTCTTTTGAAACCCTCAAAAGAGATGAACTGAGGTTCATCTTTTATTTTTCTATTCAGCAACTTAAGAATAAGTTGCAGAATAGAGGTTCCTGTTTTGTTATGTTTTATAAATATATCTAAGTTTAATAATATGAGAAAACCACCCAATTCTGTTTATTTAGTCAATACTTAATACAGCGGACACAAAGGAATGTTGTTTTTTTTTTTTTTTTTAATTCAACATATTCTGAACTTTTCATTCAAGAGATCTCAGGTTTTTAAGAAAATGGCTGCTTAGCATTAGCCAATTGAATAGATCAATTAACTTTAGCTTAAGTCATTAATCCATAACCTGGATCCCTTATTCGGATGTGTGAGGTTAAAATTATTCATCCACTAAAGATCACAGAAAACTTGTGTGGAAGTCTAAAGAGTTTTTTATTTGCTACTTGAACGTGTGACCCCTTTGCAATAATGACAATCCGTTAAGAAGTTGAAATAATATCCCAATTTCTTGTGCCTAGATAAAAAATTAGTGGAATTACTTAGCAAAAAGAGCAGAAGGTGTTCTGTTAATTTGAAAGCTTCCCCTCGTTCATTTCTTTAGGATTTGGATTCGGAGACGACATTAAAAAAAAGTATCAAAGGACAAGGTAAGGAAACTCAGAACAGGACAAAAAAGGCGATTAGATGAAGTGCAAAGAAGAACTGAAGGATTTTTGATTCTTGAGTATCTGTAATTTACTGCCTTCACCTCAGGTGGGAAAAGAATGCTGAGAAATTCGACACTTTGTCATTGGTCTGATGACTTTGTGTGAAGGTGGGACATATTTCTGTGTATATGTTTGAACAGGAGAGGACAGAGGGAGGCGAGCACGTGTTAGCATGTGAGTGTGTGTATGTGTGTGCACATTTTAAACGGAGGGTGTGTCGTCTATATTTACTCGCTGTGGGACACCATCCCAGAATATCCTGCAAGAGGGGGATCTGGAGTCTTTCCACTGCTGAGAGGGACAGAGGTGAACTGTTGGGGCTCACGAGTGAATTATCTCAACACGCTGGAGCACGTGAGAGAGAGAGAGAGAGAGAGAGAGAGAGAGATAAATATGGTGTGATCAAGTTTAAAGCCTGGATTTCTGTGATGAAAAGCACACACACTTCCATTCCCCTACATCAAAGAAAAGTTTCTGAAATACGGTCTCAGTCCAGACGCCCTGTTCATCCTTGCTGGTTGTGTTCTAATGCAACATGCACCGGTGGACACTTCAGTTAGAATGCAAGAGACAAAGACAGCGGAGTTGGGTTTTATGGATGCCTTGTAGTTTTTTTTTTTTTTTCTAGTTTTCGAAGTGGAACAGCTGTGTGTGTCTTCAGAGAGCAACTGAGCTACTGAGCTAGAAGTGAACAAACGTCCCTTCAGAATATTCGCTGGAATGTAAAAACTTAATGAAAAACATGTTGTTAAAAACAAACAAAAAAAAAAATCCCTCCAAAACATCTGGAGAACAACGACGGCTTTATGCGCCGTCAGCCTTAAACTACAAATCACATTAAGAAATATTATCCTTTTTTCATACAATCCCTTGCAAAGGTATTTAAATTCCTTGAACTTTTCAACCTTTTGTATGTAGCCACAAAGTTCTTTGTGTCTTTTTGAGATTTTTATTTTTATTTTTTTTGACATACTGACACAAAGTAGTGCACAAATGTAGGGTAAAAGGAAAACGTTTTTACTTGTTTTATGAATAAAAACCTGAAATGTGCACGTATCTGTGCTCTGTCCTCTTTATCCTAGCTATACAGTTGAAGGAGGTGGATACTTTGGCAAAGCACTGTACTTAACTACTGAAACTGACAGGGAGGAGACGAGCACAGACAGAGAGATAACAGAAGACATTTCAATGTGTGGAGAAGACGACTCCAACTCTGCAGAGACGCACAAAGGGTCTGAATAAAAGCGTGTAGCTGCAGCCGTTGTGGTTTTACAGACTGGGATAAGTAAACACAGAGAGGGATATTTAGCAGAGGAAGGTCTTTTCACAGGGTGGCACTGACCCATGCCTGCCCACACCGTGCCGCTTTTGGATTATGGCTCGTTTTATGTCGCAGTAGACGGCTTTGTGCAGATGTCGCCATCATTGTGAGGGATCGGTGTGGTTTCCGTTCCGTGCACGCATCTGCCTCAGATGGTCCGGTTATATTTTACCGCTCTATTTAAAGCAAGAGCAATGCGGCAAGGGGAGGCCTTTGTGTGCTTATTTACACCGACGGTGCACGTATCAAAATTAACTGTGGGTCTGCGGTATGTAATTAATACACCCTGACCCACTTTTCACACGCTTTCATCCGTGTTTAATATAGTTGCGTAACCAAACATTATTGTTTATATGTGTAATCATAGTCATCCTGACGTTCCCCAGTGAACCCCTGGCCTCCTCTCATTGCAGATCAATGCTGTTGCATCTTATCTTATTGCAGCTATCAATAAATTACCAGACCAGAAAACCTTTTAGTTCTGAACTAAACACAGGAGATCTTTGTGCAGCAAGCTTCACACATTGCAGCAAGCTCAGTGAGATGCCCTATTACATAATCCTTGCAGAATTTTCTTTTTCGCTTCAGAAAGGTAGCTGTAGTTTTTCCAGGTGTGGGAAAGTGTGATGCATTTTGGATGCCTGCACAGAGGTCCAGCTCTGAGCTCTGAGCAGACGGAATGTGCCTACTCATTTTGCTGCTGTTGCCAGTATTTCACTACGCAATACTGTTTATCCTCAACATGTACCAAAGAGCTAATGTAATCACGTTAGGGTGTTTTTTGTTGTTGCTGCTTTTTAATCAAGCCTAAGGAGGTGACCTTCTTGCAAACAGGAGACGAAGACCTTGCAGACCTTTAAAAACCTAGAGGTCTGCAAAGTCACTGATTGAACTGATAAATGTATGTGTGTGTGCTTTTAGAAAATGTTCCCCCAATCCAGGCAGTCCACTTTTATTCCACACTGCCGCTTGGTAAATATTTGCTTTTGTTGGTTTACTTTCCTAACCTGAATTCGTGCCTCTATGGAAGATGAGATCAATTTTTTACTAAAGCTACAACGCCCTCTATGGGCAATTGCACCTTTGGTAACTAAATAAATCAAAAATTAAAAAAAGCCTTAAAATGAATTGCTCTTTTAACACAAAAGCATAATCTTATTATGAAAAATTTACTGTGGATATTTTTACTTTTTTATTTTTGCTACCTCGCTGATGATCTTTTGTCCTCATCCAGCCTTGATTTTTTTTCTGCATCTCTACTTTTTGTTTTGTTTTTAGCTTTTGATTTATTGCCCAGTCTGAAGATTTGGGTAAATTTGCATGAGCAGATTTTTCTCATAGATTTCTAGACCTACGTTTGAGGACCCTTAGTATTTTTTGTTTACACAAACAAAGAAAAAGTGTCAAATATGTGTCAAACCTTTTTTTTTTTTTTAAATCTCTAATTGGTGCAGAATAAAACAGTCCTGGTGAGACTAGTCTTTATGTTAAAGTTTTCATTTTTAAGCTTGTCTATAGAAGGCGCTCCCAATGACAAGAAAACACTGAAATTATTTGTTTTGTTTACACAAATAAAACTTTCTCAAGATGGTTTTTAGTTTTAGCTTTACATCCTACTGATACCACCTGAAAGCAACTCATGCCAAACACTCTGTGAGAGAATATGTTGAAGCCAAAGATCAATTTCTGAATGCTGCATCGTTTCAACTTAAAAGTCTCCCACCAAAACAGAAGGGACCCTTTTTAGAGCAGTATAAAATCCATTATAAACATCCTGGTTTCAAATTCTTTTCATCATTAAACTAAACTCTTGTTGTTTATGGTATACTTTATTTATTTTTTTTCTGTTTATAAATAGAGAAATAATTAAATCTAGATTCATTTTCCCATGAAAGATGCAGAGGATGAAACGACGTTTGAGAAAATTGCTCTTGTTTGCAGCATTCCCATATTTTGCGCTGTGCAGGGATTTGTTTAACATCTACTAGCATAATATTTGTTTGAAATTGTCTTTTCAGCTGTGTTGCATTACATTTACATTTTTACATTTTTAATTAAACACAGTCTGACACCGAGTTGTTGAAAGGAATAAATCAACTGTACTCATCTTCTTAAGGAAACATTTTAAGAAAGCACTTTCATTGACCCAATTTCAGAATGCATTGTGTATTATTTTTAAAGTCCTGTCCTTCCTCCTCTGGATCCTTTGAACGTTAAACAATGGGATGGATAAAGTCTGTAGACGGGGAGAGAAAGCTTTGTGTGTGAATGTAAGGCCATGATGCTAACTTTAAAAAAAAATTAAAAAAAAAGAACAGTCTCCCAGAAACTGTTAGGCTGATTTTTTCATTCAAAAAACAGTTTTTTCTTTCTGTTTAGGCTTACTGTCACGTCAGAATACCCGGTTTAAACCGTCAGATCTAAACTCGGATAAAAGGATGCAGCTGTTTAAAAACAAATTTTGCAGTCACTCATACGGGCAAGCCAAATGTCTTCTGGAGAAAAGCTGAACGCTCTGGTGAGGTAAAGACTGAGGTATGTGGCCACATTGAGACGGTGAACTTTCAAACCCAAGAACTGTCAAACAAAATGCTGGTGGCATCGTACGGTGGTAGCAGTGAATTGCACAAATTTGAAAAAAAGAATAAAGGACCCGCACCACAGAGAATATAATTAATAACTGTATCATGTTACTTGTTTATCTCGTTGTATCGCTGTCTCACCCTGTGGACACACACACACACACACACATGAAACCAGATGTACGACATAGAAAGCGGCTGCTGGCTTCTCAGGCGTAAACATGGCAACTGGGTGGGCTGTAGTTCGGAAACAGGGCGGGTACGGCGGCAAGTGTGGTCTCTTTCTGGATTATTAGGAAGCCTCGTGGAAATGGGGTCTCCGTTTACTGTTCTAAACACTAGATGGCGCCAAATCAGCGCCTCAGGAATTCCAACGAGTCTCTGACTGTAGACATAAAATAATTTAAAGACGCTACTGAAAGATGAGACTTAAATAACATAAACACATTTAATATAATCTAATAGTCAGATGGATTATTGAGATAAATGTTCTTGGCTTTAGATTTTAACTGTTCCTTCCAGCTGACAGTTAAAATTCAATTCTAATTCATTTTTTTTATGTTATAAACACATAAGGTCCCACAGGCAGTGAGACTGAGTGCATCAGCAAAAGAGTTTTGCAGTCATATTAAATAAACAAAAATGTGTGTTTGATGAGGCAGTTACTGTTTTTTTGTTTTGTTTTTTTTTAAACAAATGGGAGAATTGGGAAGAAATTGTGCACATAGCAGAGGGAGTGATGTGCATTAATTATTTGGCAGAAGAATAACTCATTGTAAATGCATTTACACAGATTTCAATTGGACCTCTGCATCCAATTTAAGGCGATTTATATTGTGTGAAATCCACAAGCTCTGAGCATCTAAACACACAAGGGGGAATTTGGACACACCCCGCAAATCGTTCAGCCACTTTTAAATATTTTTGCCATAACAGAACAAAAGACTTCAATGTATTTTTGTAGAAAAGCATTTTTCAAAAGTTTTCAAAAAGAGAAATATCTGAAAAGTGGGTGCCCACTTTTAGTCAGACCCCCAAAGTTTCTAGAAATGCGTGAAATCTGTGGCTGAAATGTGACCAAAAAGAAAGCTTGAAGAGACATGAATACTTTTATAAGTTCCTCTATTCAGAACAAAATCCACATGTGGGAATAAATGATAAAGCATCCGACCCCCGCAGGTCAGAACACAGCTAATAATCTTCAGAGTTATGGTTGCTGTCTTGTTCAATGATATGTTTGTTAAAGTCCTTTCAGTAAGCAAGGACAATTTAAAGTGCCTTTTGTTTAGACGGATCCTTACATTTCTCATTTTAGATGACCCTGACCCACCCTACAATAAACTAATTGTTCTTCTTCAAACAATACTTTAAAGAGGCAAAGAGATATTTTTTGGTTCAGAACAATTCTGTGTAAGTAGAGAGAAAAAAAAAACAAACTTATTTGCATCCAATGGAAATTTGACATTACATCTTGAAAGCGTCGCTGCTGTCACAATGACGTATGCAGTTTTCTCATGTGCATGCCTGGTACACGAGGGAAGTATTTTGACCATGAGCACAAATGTAACAGGATAATTGGTTCCTGTGTAATTTCATAGGAACATCCACAAATCTAACAGAACATCGTCATCCTCACCGCTCCCCAGATAACTTATTGAATTCCCACCGAAGTTCAGACTTGAACAAGGTCAGCTTATTACCGTAAGTCTAATAATTTTAGCAATGTGTTTTGGGTAAAATGTCCCTCTGATAAATCAGTGCTGTCATAACCCCAAACACTCTCTTCTTCATCCTCATAGATTCTCTAAATTAAGAGTGAGCTCCACTTGAACACTATAGAAGGACTGCCTCTTACTGTGGAATTGTCTTGAACCCTTTTACCTTTCGCATACACACATTCTCACACACTCTGACCTCACAAATACCGCATTTCCCCCGAGGGACATAATCTGAAGCAAGGGAACAAGCCGTGGTCCTCCTCCCAGAGAACTTCCTAGTATTGTTGTTACATCCATCTCTTAAAAATCTCAGAGCATGGAGTGGGCATGCTTTGGTATGAACACAGCCTTGTTTATGATGCAGTTTGGAGAATTGTGAAGATGTGTAAAAATCGTCAAGGTTTAGGGGGTAAAAAAAAAAAAAAAAGGCCAGGAAACTGATTCTTCTTGAAGTCAGAACAGTGATATTATAGCTCAGTCCTCGGCTACATTACAGTTTGAGAGATGTTTTCTGATGTACATGTCACTGTTATCTAATTTTCACCTGTACAGACATCAACCTTTTCATGGGATTTTTGTCTGCTTGCAGGTTGGAGTCGGAGATTGGTGCACTTGAGAGTGAAGAGTCTCAAATTTCTGCCAAAGAGCAAGTTCTTCGCGAGCGTCTGAAAGAGACGGAGCGCTCCATAGAAGACCTGCAAAAGGTAAAAAAAATAAATAAAAAATAAATCCGTAAAGCCTTAAAAATGTAGTAACTTGTGACATTTAATTGAAAGGTCTGAAAACAATGAAATTACCTGACTAGTGCTGTACTCTGGCATTAAAATAAATGTCAGCTGCCCACAAATTATAGTTTTTAGTTTATTCTAAATCTGTTTTTTGGTATTTTTGCTGACAATGTGGTTTCTGGGAGAAAGGTTTCAACCTAAGCGCTTCTTGTTTTTTTTTTTAATATTTAATCTGTTGTGCTCCGTTGGCTAATTTGAAATACTAATGCTCATCAAAACAATGAAGCAACCTCATTAACCTGAAAGTACAAATAATGTGAATATCACTAAGATATCAGTCACACTAATAAACTGCTGGAGATCAGTTAGAGATCAAAACAGACTAGATTCATATTCTGTTGGCCTGCTCTGCTGCAACAGCTTGAATAGATTTTGTCTCGTCTCTTTGCAGAGTCTGATGACCCAGGATAAAGGTAAGACAAATGAAAAATACACACGCGAAAATGCTCACATAACATGAGGCCAGGTTTCCTGTAATACTCACACGATGCCTCTTTTGTTTTTACACTGAACTAAAATTGCATCCTGGCATTAAAAATAACCGTTGATGATCTTTACAAGCTGTTATGGGAGGTTTTCTGGGGCACAGAAAGGACGCAACCAGATCACTAGTACCTAATTTTTTTTCTTTTAGAATATATATATATATATACAGGTGCTGGTCATAAAATTAGAATATTGTGATAAAGTTCATTATTTTCCATAANAAATCATCAAAATTAAAACAATAAAAGACCTGAAATATTTCAGTTGGTGTGCAATGAATCTAAAATATATGACAATTTAATTTTTATCATGACATTATGGAAAAGAATGAACTTTATCACAATATTCTAATTTTATGACCAGCACCTGTATATATAAGCACTCGCCAAGATAAATCCACGGTGCACTTCCCTGGTTTGAAATTTTAGCACAGGTCATCACTCTTAGCAATCTGCAGCTCTCTGGACAGGAAATCAAATCAACTGCAGCCTCCTATGCTGCTGGTTAAGCTGATGAACCTGTAGACTGAAACTGATGATGAAGGTGCAGAAACTCCCCAAGCTTTTTATTTATTTATTTATTTATTTATTTATTTATTTTTTATCGTCTACTTTTGCTGACTTTGGTGGTTCATTATAAAGGCTTGTTTGCTTGTGGATTTTGGACATTGTACTGCATTAATGAAACTGCACAATTTAAGGCTGCAGTAATGAGAAAACGGAACAAATGTACACTCACACACACCCGCATGCACGCACGCATACATTGAAAGTGCAATAACTTGACCCTGAACTGTGTTTGTGTGTATCTGCGTGGCGGGTGTGTGAATAATGGTCTCGCTGAGGCAGGAGAGATGGAAGCCAGAGCTCGCTCCTGAATCCCCCAAACACACAGCCGGCCAGCCAGACGCACGCACACGCATCCACATAGACATAAATATACATGCACCGAACCAAAAGTACCTCACACACACACGCACACACACAATGAAGCTCAGCGAGACTATTGAAGCTCACACATACACACAAGGCCATGACTCTGCACCTTCTAGTCGCTGCCTTTATCTCCCCACTGTTCACCAACAAGCCTCGTAAGCCCCTGATGCATTGTTCCTGCAGACACACACGTATAGACACACATACGGACAGACAAATACACAATCATGGACTTGCACACACTTCTGCTGCATAAGCACTGTACCTCAGGGGTACCAGTGTTGGCACCAACACAGAAACCGAGAGGGAGAGTGGGACAGTGTTTATGTGGATGGGGTGGTCATGGTCGCGCAGGGGTGGGGTTAGTTTTCCTTTAGAGAGGCAGGGCTCTGTGCGTGTGTGTATTATTTTCGCACGGGTGTGGCTTTACATCACTGAGGTGTGTGTGTGTGCATGTGTGTGTGTGAGTGTCCCCAGCATGCTCGTGTTTACGGATCTCCAACAGCCCAGAGTTAGAGTCGAGTGTGATTCTCTCTCATCTCACTGACCATGTGCCATTTCTCCTCCTGCGCTCCCGCTCACTAGATGCTGCCGGCAGAATGTCCGCCCCCGTCTCGGACTACTCGGATCCCGATCCCAACTACCTAGACCTGGCCGCTTATCTCCGGAGCGGCCGACCCGCCTCTGGAGAGCACACCACGTCAAGACCCGGTAAGAACAAGAGAGGAGAAAAAGAAGGAGGGAGGGAGGGAGGGAGGGAAGAGAGGATAGAAATGTTTTGGGTCTGAGCCAAGAGGGATTATGACCGGTATGACCTCACTAGAAGAACAGACGAGTTATATATACGCACATCTGTGCCAATTTTCAACTCTGAAGTTCTCAGAAAGTTACCCAGGATAAGTTATTCCACTAAATATCCACATAAATGAAAGCTATTGAATATCAAAGATGGAAGATAATGCTTTCAGTTACTTTTTCATTAAACCCGTGTATTTACTAGTATTATCACTGGAAAAAGCAGATCTGAACTACATTTAGTATAGAAATGCATACTGTATCCGAGAAATAATGACACAGTTCATAAAAGTATGGGTTCTTTATCTTGCATGCTCAATTCATTACATACTATAAAGGGCTGCTGACTGTGCAGTGAGCCCTGAAAAACAAAAGCTCAACTTTAGCAGCAGTGCAGTTGCGGCAGTCACAGTGGGAGCCGAGGTTGTACAGCGACCTTCATGCTTATTGGCACTTCTATAATGATCTGCAAAGTTATTGCAGCAGCATGAGCCCACACTGAAAAAAATTACATTTATCCAATAGAGCATGAGATATTGGAGCAAAACAACTGTGTTTTTTTTTTTTTTTTATAATGTCAGTGTTAATACTTTTGTACAACCTTCTTTTTCCAATAAGTGGGACCCGTGATGGTGGGATAGAAAAAGTAATTTTATTTGCACCACCCAAACAATCAGCCGTCACATACATGGCATCTTCTGGTTGGTATGAAGATTCGGTGACCCCAACATGCCAGTCTTTGACCCAATTCTCCATTACCATTATTTTATCCTCTTTAACTCTTGCTCTTTCTTAACTTGACAAAGTTCGGTCCAGTTGATTTTTTTTTTTCCATCACTTCACTGGAAAAGCCTGTTCTTTTGTCTTTCCAGTTTTGAAGAGTGGCTTTTTGGGAGTGGGCTTCCATTTCATACCACGTTAATACACTGGAAAAAAATAGAAAGTCAGAAGTCATTAATTAAAATTTTTAGGCACTGATTAATTTAAAAAGGATAGTTGAATACAAAACTACAAGGGGTGACAAGTTTTCCATTGCCTGGTTATCCTGACTTGGTATCAACATGTTGACAGTAAAATATTTTGGTTTCCTATACTGATTAAATTCCCTAATATTCTGGATAAATTGATAATTTACTAACAGCTTAACAGATATGATTTTAATTATCACGTTTTTAAAGAAACTGTTTTTGGATCCTCCCACTTCATCCCCTCACCTTTTTGTCCCCACCCCCCCTTTTCACTTCCCTCAACCCACCCCTTAACTCCTCCTTCGAACCCACTCTTGCCTCCCTCCCGCCCCACACCTCCTGTTCTAACAGCAATGTTCGCCATGGAGATCAACGTTCAGCACGACCCGAAGACCGGCGAGCAGCGCATCCTGTCGGCCAATCGCGTCAGCCCGTTGGAGGCGGCTTTGCGGGGGGTCAAGGTCTACGACGATGGCAGGAAAGTCGTCTACGAGGTCACGTCCTCTGGGGGCGTCTCCACCAGCACCGTGGAGAACGGCTGGAGCTCTGCACAGGTCGATGAGTTAGTCCAGCGAGCTGCCAGGCCTTCACATGCAGGAGGAGGAGACAGTGGGAGGGGTCAGGTGACGGTAACCCCGGTTCCGCGTCAAGCTTACGTTTCTCCTGCTGATGTTGACGATCTGTCGCCACCCTCCTGTGCCCCACCATCCATTCCTTCCAGTCCACCAGCCCAGGTCACCCTCCAAAGGGAAACCCGGCTGGGCATGATGCCCCCTCCCTCTGCTCCCATTACAACCCAACCAGGTTCATCAGCCAATCAGAGCAACGAGCTCAGCCCCATGCCCCAAGCCAGCACGGAGCACCCCATCACCATGGTGTTCCTGGGCTACCAGGACGTTGAGGACACAAGTGAGAGCAGGAGGCTGCTCGGCTTTGACGGTGCGGTCAAGGCCGAGGTCGTGCTCATCGACGAAGACGACGAGAAATCCCTGAGGGAGAAGACGGTCACCGACATCTCCATCATCGACGGCACCGCCGCCGACCTGGTGTCGGGACGGCCGGCCACGTCCGAGGCCGTCAGCACGGAACTGTCGTCTGACGGGCGCGAACCGGACAGCGCGTCCTCACCCCCTGCAAACCCAGAAGCAAACATAGCCCCGCCGCCCGGCCTCACCCCCGCCACAGGTACGGACAAGAGGAAACGGTGCCAGTGCTGCATCCTCATGTGACTGAGTCTTCTCCCTCTTCCAACCTTTTATTATCACCTTCCTCTGCGCTGTGTTTGGATGATTACTAACAGAAGCTCTGGCTTCCTCCTCTGGACTCTGAATGACTGGCACAACATGCACAAACACGCTCCATTTCTTGTCTCACTTTTGACTTTCTACTCAGCCACCTGATCATTTTTGCTCTCTCATTACCACTGTAACACTTCCATCTGCTGTCTTATCAGACAATGCGGTAATTTGTGACTTCAGATCATCAAAAAAGATGCAGGAAATAAGATGTTAAGAATATTCCTACCCCATTGAGCTGTTATGCATGTTGTGTGTGATTTTTATTGGGATTTTATTTGCTAGACCAACAGAAAGTTGCATATAATGGTGAAATGACAGAAAAATAACCAACGGTTTTCAAAAAATAATCATAAATAGAAAACAGCTCAAGTGAACGAAGACGAGATAAACCCAGCCTTTATGGAAAAGTGGCAGGAAGGAAAAACACCTTTGAAAGAAAGTTGTTAATATTTGTTTAATTCTTCCAGCAAGTCATTTGAGGGGGCATAGCAAACGTGTGGAAGAAGAGACTTTATTAGGGTGAGAGCAAACATATGTGTATAGCAGAGACCTGACACTGAACATGACGTAGAACACCATCTCCATCGTGAAATACACTGGTGGCAGTGTCATGACATGGGGATGCTTTTCTCCAAGAGGGACGTGGAAGCCAGTCAAAGTCGATGTCAAGTTTGATTATGCTTAAGAAAGAGAAATCCCAGAAAGAAAACTTGCTAGGGGCAACAAAAGACTTGGATTCACCTTCCAAAATCTATTAATGTTAGTATTATTCATGCCTAGTCAAAAGTTAGACTTGTATCCAATTGATAAACTGTGGCAAGTCTAAAAGTTCACGTTCAGAAAACTCTCTGTCCTGTCAAAACAGACTGGGCATTGATTTCAGTGTCTAGATGAGATGATAGAGAGTTACTCGTCAAAAGACTTGCAGCTATAATAGCAGTGAGGGGAGGTAGACACATGCACATGCCGCACATTTAAGATTTCTTTTTATTAAAGAAGGTGAAAACAATATATCATTTCCCTTCCGCTCTACAATTATGCACCAATTTCTTTGGTCTATGAGGTAAAATCCCAATAAAATAGAGAAGTTTGTGATTTTGAGGTGACAAAAACTGGAATAGCTTAAGGGATGAGAATATCTGTGCCAAAAAAAACTATGATTACAGAAAAGTCAGTCCGGGCAAAGGTGAAGAAAAACAATAGGCTGCATCAGCTTTCTGTAAACAGGGCTTTACAGACAATCAGTCGCACATCAACCAACCAAATCATCTCCCCTGGAGTTACAGCTGATTAAGCGTTCAAACAAAGCACCACTTGTTTCTCATTAACTCTTTCTGTTAGGCCACATCCTCCTCTGTTAACCCTCAGCCTCCTGTTCGACACACGCCGACAAAAACAATCACACAGAGAAATGTACGAACTAAACCAGCCCACACTTTTCCTTGTACAGAGTCTCTCTCCAGAGACAGGAGAGGTGGGTATTTGTTGCCTTGGTTTCTTTACGTGCCTGTTCATTCTACCAACAAAGATAGTTCTAACAAAATATAGAGATAAATAGATGTTTCTATTAGACTTTTATTTCTTTGCTTCTCTTATGCAACCACACGATGTTTTGTCTTGAACCTCAAAAATCCAACGATGCGCATTTCCGCGAGAAACCTTTCGTTTTCTCTCTCTTCTCCCTCTGCTGCTTCCACCACTAACTCCAGCAGCTCCACTGCTGAGGTCATTTCCTCTCATTCTTGTTCTTCCTAACTCACAAGCCAATAGGAAGGTCCGGATCACCATTTGGCAGCCAGTAGGATCAAAACGGCCAACTTTTCCAGTGTGTCTAATTATTAGAAGCACAGGCAGCTGAAAACAAATACACTCTGCAGCGTGAGAATGCATATTTAAACAGTTAAACATAAAATAATTTACAACTACTATCATAGAAGTTACGTTGGGACATGTGCTCTTATGAGCTTTTATTGGAAAAATAAAAGTTACATGTATTTTTTTGTAGCATCACTTAATTGATGTGGAAAACTAAACAAATACTACACTTTTTACAAAAACAAAAAGACTAAAAGCACTGCCAGCTCTTTCTACAGTCAGCACAGCCTTTGGCTAGAAGGATGCTAAAAATTCTCAAGGATTTGTGAAGGAGTTTGTAAGTCCAGTTTGCCATAAAAAAAATAAATAAATCAGGAAACTCACCTAACTTGCTTAATGCATGTACTCTGATCTTGACATGATTCACTCACCAGTCGGGCGTGTTCCAGTTTTAAATCAGACTATTAGTGGTATTAGATTCCTGTGCAGCTGACCACTATCAGGAATAAGCAATGTGATGAAACATCCATCTAAACTAAATGAGATGAAATTAAAAAAAAATAAAAATCAAGTTCAGGACAGAGATGAGATTTCAGAAATATTTTTTGGGAAAACAAAAACACAATATTTTGTGTGTTTTCACATATAAAATAATTTCAAAACCCAAAAGCAGTGTTTAAAAAAAAAAATCTTTAAAAAGGTGTTAAGTAAATATCCAGATTTGCTCTGT